>NW_026920960.1:0-18101 GCF_032062105.1 Saccostrea cuccullata
ACCCTGGGAGCTACAGAAGGCCAGGGCAATGGATACTGGAAAGAGGGAAAAAATAATATTATAAACATGTTTTTCTCAAGATTATTAATTTTACTAGTTTATATAATGAGTGGGTAACTGATAATTTTTTAGTTTTTTATTTTTCATGTGTTATAATTTTCTTTTAAAAATAAAGTTCTTACTGAATCTGTTATCAAGCCATCATGGGGTAATGGGAATTTTTTAAAAACCATCTGCAAATAATGTTTCACTCTCTTTTACGAATTAAATTGTACATACATGATTACAGTGTGAAGCAAATTGTGCAGAAATATGTTGTTCATTTGGAATTAAAAGAATATTTATTAGTACACTGTAACAAGTGGACTGCAAAATGTTGCATCCCCTAGCACAGAGCATGTCTATTGATCAAGACAGCATTTGTCATCGATCCCAATGCAAATTATGTCACTTCAAGGACAAACTAATACACAATCACAAATACCCCCCCCTCCCCCAATTCTGTTGTGTGGGTATAACAAGCATTGCTTAAACTTAAAATATTCTTGGATAAATGGAGTTATGAAAAGGTATTTGATCCTTGAAGATTTTCACTCTGTTTCAGTTAAAATGTGGAATTTTCTTTCTCATTTCAGATCATCGTAGAGGATGGGGAAATCGAAAAATATGGGCTGAGATGAAAATGTGGAGTTCACACTAAGACCAATAGACCATAGTGGTGTTGCCATTTGACACTCTGTCAGCATGTGCTCTCCAAGAAATGAAATCTGAATGGCCATTATTCAAAACTCAGGAATTACTTTATTTCTCTATGATAACAGTAAACATTGGTGAGAAATATAAGACTAAGAGTAAAGGATGAAAGTTTTGCTTTTATGACAAACAAATGCTGTTATACATGTATGTGTAGAATTATTTGCCTGTGATAATACTTGTAATTATTAATAAAGACCATTTAAGTACATATTTGTGTACAGTGTATTGAATTATATAAGCTGACAATTAGAATGGAAAGTGATGTCATAATTTAGTAACAAACAAAGAGCTAACAATTGGTATATTATTGATCAAAATACAACCGATTGATAGGTTGTACATATTTTATACTGATAAGGTCATTATACCGACCAAAGAATTTATGAAATGCTGACCTTAAACAAGACTTTTGAAATTTGTCACATCAACTTATTTATCAATAGTCTGAGTTGATTTTAAATTTGATCAAACTCAGTTTTTGAATATCAAATAAATTTTGAGACATAAATACCATATGCACATGAAATTGGAATATTACTGCAGAATATAAATAAGGAAAAGTTGATAATGGAAGAAAGCTGGATAAAAACATTCTTCAGAAAAATGGAAAATTATGTGGAAGCTTTGTAAGGTAATGTAGATTCCAAATCATGGCCTCAGGAGGTAAGGATTATGCGATGATAGGAAATCAAATTAAGTTTTAGTTACATTGAAATACATTTAGAAAAATCTTCTCCAAGAAAAAAAAAATATAAAAGCTAAGACTTATGTGAAAGCTTTCTGAGGTACATTTTAGTAGATATTGAAAATTGTTCAAATTATGACCCAAGTGAGTTGGCTGGGGCCAACAGGCAATCCTCGGCTAACTCCACTACGCTCCATTCAAACCTTGGATGTGATTATCATTAGTGAAGGAATACACATCAGATCCTTACATTTCTCTGCCGGAAACTGCCTTGTCACTCATTTCATATTTGGCTGTGCATAATGTTCTTTGAAAATGTTTCTTAATTTGTGCAATTCTTTATTGTAAACAGATTTGATGATTACAACATCATATAAGTATAAACTGTTGGAACAAACTGTTGGGTGTGCCACAAAATAACTCCGATTTCAAATGTATGACATATTTGAAAGAAATTCAAATAAGATCACAATACTGAATCAGCAACATGGTAGAACACCTTTGACGTCTGAGGTTATGTTCGACTCTTCTAACCAAATTCAGGATCGATGAATCAATCATATGAATGTGTATACTTCCTCTAATGTCTAAGTAACTTATATATATAGATCCATCAAGCCAGTCGGATCCTATATGTATAGGGTGGGGCCACAGAAGGTTATCACATATAAACATATTGGGGTACCAGGCTGAAGCTAGCAGCCAATAACAGCAGCCATTAAGCGCGTAGAAGCTAGCAGCCAATAAGGAAATTCATCAAAGAACTGAGAGTACTCAGACGCAGTACTGTTTTTAATAGGTTATTTTAGATAATTAATGGTTAATGATTATAAAATTAATGCAACAATTAATTACATAATAATCAGGGTTCTCCATGAGCTGTTTTACTGTGTTGCTCCCGACACAGTAAAATTTTCTCCGACACAGTAACGATTCAAATTTCATGCATGCGACACAGTAAAAATTCTGCCGACACAGTAAGAGTTCTGATAATTAGAAATTCTAAACACACAAATTCTGTCTAACTGAAACTTTAATCAAACAATTCTACCGTTTTTCAATTCAAAAAGTTATAACACTTACTTACTAGGGCTTCACCTTGAGTAGTCAATCAATTATCTCGTAGACCCTCGCCGGACTTTACGCATGACGGAACAAAGACAAATAAATTGTTTTCACAACTCAATGTACCGGTTAATTGGTAGCTGCAATAAAATACATTGTATTACTTATGAAAAATATTAAATTAAATATGTCTTTCCTGTAGATCCACGGCTCTAGAATTATGTAAGCACTGTAAGTCAAACATGACATCGTTCCGAAGTCATTTTATTGATGTAAATAAATTGCCGAAAATTTTGAAATTCAGCATGTTTACTGTTCTGAGGTTCCTTTTTTGTAATGCAGTAACTCGATAAAGAAACCTGATAAATAAACGCGGCAAATCTACTTTCCAAATTGTAAGTACTTCGACTATCAGTCAGAATTTCCTCTGCTTTTCCGAACGTTTTTTTCCTTTTACCAGTACGTACGACCATGCATTTGTGTGTGCTTAAAATCATATTTCCAGCATTCATATTTTATTTGACTGTAGGCCTCCTGGAACAGGAAACTGACCCTCAGGGGGTGGGCTAGGGGCCTTCAGGGTACCCTTGACAGATTTCCGCAGGGTCGTAGGGGCTGGAGGAGGGTACAGTTCAGCTAACCTGAACTTTGATGTTTTTCATCATTGTAGATTGGGAAACGGGAAAAGGGCAGCTATTATACGCCTTATCCTTGAAGTGTTCATCAAATAATTATTGGGGCAAGGTAGAGGGGCCCTAGGGCTATCATTTGCCACTTTCCGAAAGGGGCTGTAGTGGCACCACCCAGTGGTGCCAAGTGCGTGGAGCATATTTCCAGCATTCATATTTTATTCATTGTCGGCCTCCTAAACAAACTAACACTGGGGGTGGGTAGGGGGCCTAAGGGGGTGCCCCTTGACAGATTTCCGCAGGGTCGTAGGGGCTGGAAGGGTCCAGTTAGCTAACCTGAACTTTGATGTTTTTCATCATTGTAGATTAGGAAACGGAAAAAGGGCAGCTATTTACGTGAAGTGTTCATCAAATAATTATTGGGGCAAGGTAGAGGGGACCTAGGGCCGCCACTTTCAGAATGGGGCTGTAGTGGCACCACCCAGTGGTGCCAAGTGCGTGGTGCATATTTCCAGCATTCATATTTTATTCATTGTCGGCCTCCTGAACAAACTAACACTGGGGGTGGGTAGGGGGCCTTAGGGGGTACCCCTTGACAGATTTCCGCAGGGTCGTAGGGGCTGGAAGGGTCCAGTTAGCTAACCTGAACTTTGATGTTTTTCATCATTGTAGATTGGGAAACGGGAAAAGGGCAGCTATTATACGCCTTATCCTTGAAGTGTTCATCAAATAATTATTGGGGCAAGGTAGAGGGGCCCTAGGGCTATCATTTGCCACTTTCAGAATGGGGCTGTAGTGGCACCACCCAGTGGTGCCAAGTGCGTGGGGCATATTTCCAGCATTCATATTTTATTCATTGTCGGCCTCCTGAACAAACTAACACTGGGGGTGGGTAGGGGGCCTTAGGGGGTACCCCTTGACAGATTTCCGCAGGGTCGTAGGGGCTGCAAGGGTCCAGTTAGCTAACCTGAACTTTGATGTTTTTCATCATTGTAGATTGGGAAACGGGAAAAGGGCAGCTATTATACGCCTTATCCTTGAAGTGTTCATCAAATAATTATTGGGGCAAGGTAGAGGGGCCCTAGGGCTATCATTTGCCACTTTCAGAATGGGGCTGTAGTGGCACCACCCAGTGGTGCCAAGTGCGTGGGGCATATTTCCAGCATTCATATTTTATTCATTGTCGGCCTCCTGAACAAACTAACACTGGGGGTGGGTAGGGGGCCTTAGGGGGTACCCCTTGACAGATTTCCGCAGGGTCGTAGGGGCTGGAAGGGTCCAGTTAGCTAACCTGAACTTTGATGTTTTTCATCATTGTAGATTGGGAAACGGGAAAAGGGCAGCTATTATACGCCTTATCCTTGAAGTGTTCATCAAATAATTATTGGGGCAAGGTAGAGGGGCCCTAGGGCTATCATTTGCCACTTTCAGAATGGGGCTGTAGTGGCACCACCCAGTGGTGCCAAGTGCGTGGGGCATATTTCCAGCATTCATATTTTATTCATTGTCGGCCTCCTGAACAAACTAACACTGGGGGTGGGTAGGGGGCCTTAGGGGGTACCCCTTGACAGATTTCCGCAGGGTCGTAGGGGCTGGAAGGGTCCAGTTAGCTAACCTGAACTTTGATGTTTTTCATCATTGTAGATTGGGAAACGGGAAAAGGGCAGCTATTATACGCCTTATCCTTGAAGTGTTCATCAAATAATTATTGGGGCAAGGTAGAGGGGCCCTAGGGCTATCATTTGCCACTTTCAGAATGGGGCTGTAGTGGCACCACCCAGTGGTGCCAAGTGCGTGGGGCATATTTCCAGCATTCATATTTTATTCATTGTCGGCCTCCTGAACAAACTAACACTGGGGGTGGGTAGGGGGCCTTAGGGGGTACCCCTTGACAGATTTCCGCAGGGTCGTAGGGGCTGGAAGGGTCCAGTTAGCTAACCTGAACTTTGATGTTTTTCATCATTGTAGATTGGGAAACGGGAAAAGGGCAGCTATTATACGCCTTATCCTTGAAGTGTTCATCAAATAATTATTGGGGCAAGGTAGAGGGGCCCTAGGGCTATCATTTGCCACTTTCAGAATGGGGCTGTAGTGGCACCACCCAGTGGTGCCAAGTGCGTGGGGCATATTTCCAGCATTCATATTTTATTCATTGTCGGCCTCCTGAACAAACTAACACTGGGGGTGGGTAGGGGGCCTTAGGGGGTACCCCTTGACAGATTTCCGCAGGGTCGTAGGGGCTGGAAGGGTCCAGTTAGCTAACCTGAACTTTGATGTTTTTCATCATTGTAGATTGGGAAACGGGAAAAGGGCAGCTATTATACGCCTTATCCTTGAAGTGTTCATCAAATAATTATTGGGGCAAGGTAGAGGGGCCCTAGGGCTATCATTTGCCACTTTCAGAATGGGGCTGTAGTGGCACCACCCAGTGGTGCCAAGTGCGTGGAGCATATTTCCAGCATTCATATTTTATTCATTGTCGGCCTCCTAAACAAACTAACACTGGGGGTGGGTAGGGGCCTGGGGGTGCCCCTTGACAGATTTCCGCAGGGTCGTAGGGGCTGGAAGGGTCCAGTTAGCTAACCTGAACTTTGATGTTTTTCATCATTGTAGATTGGGAAACGGGAAAAGGGCAGCTATTATACGCCTTATCCTTGAAGTGTTCATCAAATAAAAGGCAGCATATTGTTCATTTGGATACGGGAAAAACCTAGGGCTATCATTTGCCACTTTTTGTTCAACCAGGGAAGTTGGAACTCTTGACGTAGTGTTTAGAACGTATCCCTTACAAGCGAAAGAGTCGTGAGTTCGATACCGACTGGGTGCATTTTAATTTTGTTTTTTCATTTTTCTTATTTTTTCAACCCAAATGACCTTTTAAAGTTGAAAAGGCCACAGGAACAATAAGATTACAGTACTTTCTTTTTCTTATCAGTAATACTTTTTTTATTTCAATGGGAAACATTTTGTCTATAAATATTATATTAAAATTAATATTATCTAAACAAGTTTACATAATTATTACTACTCTCGTCTTCTCTTTTATTTTCATAAGATTTTTTTCACTTTAATGGAAAGTATTTGCATATGTATACATTTTATATTTTATAAGGGTAATTTATAAATTCACATAGTTTAACATTTGAAAAATATAATTACCATTAAAAAGTGCAAAGTGTCGATGTTAAAAATATAGAGTCCATCACAGAATCTTTATTATATATTGCCAGTTTTGCACCTAGAGCATTATGCCCTTAAAAACTAAATTTTGAGGTATATAGTTTTTGTCGTGTCCGTCCGTCCATCTCGTATGTTTGGCTGTGAAAACTTTAATCTTGTCCTTAACTTTTGATTTAATGGGGTATGACTTTCATATTTCACGTTTGTACTCCGTGTAACAAGACGTTTCTTTTTGAACCACCAAATTTGACCTTTTGACCTTGGAGTTTGACCTACTTTTAATTTTTTTTTAGCCTTGTCAATACTTTTATCCTTTACATTCTCAGTATGTATTCTATGTGACAAGACCTTACATTGGATACTAGTTACCTTGACCTTTTGGAACTTGACCATGGAAATTTTTATACTTTAATATGAACAGATGCGTTTTTTCAAAACACTATGAGCCCGGCGGCAACAAAGTTAAAAAAAACATATCTATAGTATATAGGTCACAGTCAAGGTCACAAAGAAGTTGAATAGTGAAGCATGCATACTAAATATGAAGTTTTTATCTCTCATGGTTCCAAATGAGTTGTTTTTAGCATATAGGACACAGTCAAGGTCACAAGGTCATTGGCCTTGGTGGCATGTGAATGTGCTTCATTAGTGAAGTATATATTCCAAATATTGTCTCTATCTTTCTTCGTTCAAAAGTTATGGCGAAGGTTAAATTGCCGACAAAAAACTGTATTTAGCGTATACACTGTAGGTCACAGTCAAGGTCACAAGGTCATTGATGGCGGTGGCATTAAAAAGGGCTTAATCAGTGGTGTATGCATACCAAATATGAAGTCTCTATCTTTTATGGTTAAAAATGTATGGCGAATGTAAAAGTTTGCAGAAAAAAAATATTTTTAGCATATAGGTCACAGTTAAGGTCACAAGACTTTTGAATACTAAGGGCTAGTGATATCATACTTCACTTATGTTATCCTTCATTGGATACTATGAACTTTGACCCTTTGACCTTGCAGTTTGACCTACGTTTAAAAAGTAAACCTTAACCATTACTTTTAAAGGGTTAGGCCAAGTGCTTTCATACTTTACATATTTAATCCTTATGACAGGACCTTTCATTTGATAGCAAGATTTTTGACTTTCGAGTTTGACCTACTTTTTAACATCTTTAACCTTCGCCATGACATCTAAAAGGTAAGGTCTAAAGCTTTCATAATTTACATATGTATTTTTGTGGCAAGACCTTTCATTGGATATCAATGACCTTGACCTTGAAGTATTCCCTTCTTGTGAAAAACTTTAATCTTGGCCTACTTTAATGTTTTTCAATTGTATTTTTAGTGAGAATACCGTTCTTTTAGTACAGATATATTAAATTTGCACTTAAGAAAAGTTTAATGTTTGCTATGTTGCCATACAGGGGTATCAGTGTCTCACAAAAACATCTTGTTTAACTCTGTGATCCTACATATATTTTGGGTTTCCCATAAAGCATTGACTTTGCCACTATATTTTTATTGGAGGCAGGGGTATCATTTAACGAACTCATTGCTCCCAGAACCTCTTGTTAATTACAGTTATCAATAGCAAATCTTTGCTTTGATAATGTCACTGCAAAGAGGTTCCTATAATTGGAGCTAGTGCTTTCCTTTGGGTCATACTCAAGTATATCGTGCCCCATTATACCCCACCTCCACCCTACCAACCCACACACTTAAAAGCGGGAGGGTATATTTTTAAAGGTAAGACAAACACCGTGGTCAAGGTCAAAAGGTCATGGTTATTGGTTTCTGAACAAGACCATGTCTCAAAGATTACATTTAGGAAGTATGAATGCGTTGGTCCTTACCGTTCAAAAGTTATGACCAAGGTTAAAGTTTGTAAAAAGTAGGTCAAACAATGTCAAAGGGTCAAACGACTTGATATCCAATGAAAGAGCTTGTCATAAGGATTACATATGTGAAGTATGAAAACCCTAGCACTTACTTTTCAAAAGTTTTAGCCAAGGTTAAAGTTATTTCACAAGGACTTCGCTATAACCGAGTTTTGCTGTATAAATAAAATGTATACATATGCAAATATCTAACATTAAAGTGCAAACGCCAACTGCCTTATGTGCATTTATTATGTCAATTTATCATTGAAATATGTCATTTTTTATGATGATGTTTTTATCATAACATCATGTATGGCAACATAGTGACATTCTTTTATTAGGTCACTTTTCAAGAAAAAAAAAAAGTTGAATGTACATTGTGTTAAAACTTTATGTGAAATATTGTTTCTTTATCTTAAAGTAGCAAATTGTGTTTTATAATATAACTGGAAATAAAAATCATTCAATTTCTATTATATCAAATCATTATTACGTGAATGGTATATAAAAAGCCCATCTGCTTTATTACAGGTTAAAAAGTTATAACATAATGTGAACATAACTTTATATTATATCAACACTTTATTACATTATGTTAAAACTGTTCAATATCAAGGTCATTAAGGTCATCTTTTATTGGTATCCAAAAAGATGTAAAAATCTATCTTTTATGGTTCTCAAAGTATATGGCGAATGTAAAAGTGTTGCAGAAAAAAATATTTTTAGCATTTCAGGTCACTCTTTTCATAATAACTTTTATAAGGTTGAAATCAGATTCTTTATGTTATCCTTCATTGGATACTATGAACCTAGATGCCTGACCTACGGCTCCCCTTTCAAAAAAGAGTTACCTTGGTATTTTTTAAAATTTATTTCAGTTAATGCCAAGATGCATTTTCATTATGTAGAGTAGGTTGACCCTAGCTCTTAGGCCTCTTTTTAAAAGTTTTATTCAGCCATGAATCTAAAAGGTAATGTCCTACAAAGCTTTCAATAAATTTACATATGTATATTTTGTGGCAAGACCTTTCATTGGAATCAATGACCACCTTGAAGTGTTCAAGTGAAAAACTTAAAAATCTTGGCCTTCTTTAATGTTTTAACTTGAAAAAAAAAAAAAATATTTTGAAAAAAAAAAAAAAATGCTGCTCACTTCATAATATTTGATGTTTGCTAATTATCATAAGTGTCTCACAAAAAATCTTGTTTAACTCTGTGATCCTACATATATTTGGGTTTCCATTTAAAATGCCATTCCCAAAGATTGACTTTGCCATTTTAAATATTTTTTATGCGCATATAAAGGCGAGGAATTTTCATGTGTCACAGAAAAAAATTACAGTTATAATAGCAAATCTTTGCTAAGATAATGTCTAAAAGAGGCATTTTTTTGGTAACAAATGAGAGGGTTTCCTTTGATTCATACTCAAGATATATAACATAATGTAGTAAAAGACCTCCACCCTACCAACCCACACATTATGAAAGCTGGGAGGGTATATTTTTAAAGGTAAGACAAACACCGTGGTCAAGGTCAAAAGGTCATGGTTATTGGTTTCTAATAAATGACCTTCTCAAAAATTACATTGTCACAAAAGTATATAATTTTTGAAAGTTTAGCAATATAAAAGTGTTTAAATGTCACCAAGGTTAAAGTAATGTAAAAGAAAGAAGGTTAAGACAATGCAAAGGGTCAAAGTTGACTTGATATCCAATGCAAAGTGGTGTGAGCTTGTTATAAAGAGTTGATTACATATGTGAAGTTGAAAACCCTAGCACTTACTTTTCATAAAGTTTTATGTAAGGAAAGTTATTTCACAAGCAATACCGTGTGATAATGTCATAAAGAGTTTTGCATAATGTAATAAGGTTAAAATGTATACAGTGTTATGCTATAAATATTAACATTAAAGTGCAAAAAATGTGATTATGAAACAATGATGCCCCCGTATGGCAACATAGTGAAGATTAAACTTTTCTGAGATAAAAAAAAAAGTTAATACAATGTATATTGCTACTTAAAGTAGTGCCTTCTAACTGGAAATACAATTCAATTGCAAACATGAAAGCCCGATCTCCATTTGTTCCAAAGTTATGGTCAGGCTTAGTTTTTTCATAAGTACAAAAATCTTCAAGATCAAGGTCATAAGGTCAAGTTTATTGGTATCCAATGAAAGGTCTTTCCACAAAGATATTCGAAGGATGGAAGCCCTAGCCCTAACCATTCAAAACTTATAAGGTTAAAAAGATTTTTATGTACGTTAAACTCCTAGATCAAGGTCAGAAGGTTATTGGTATTGAATAAAAGATCTTGTAACAAGAATTACATATGTGAAGGTTGAAAACCCTAGCCCTTCCTCTTCGAAATTTATTTCCAAGGTTGACGTTTTTTCATAAGTCCGGAAATCTCAAAGGTCAAGGTCAAAATTCTTGGTTTTAATGAAAGGTCTTGCCAAAAAGAAGTTATATTTGAAAAATTAAATTCCTAGTATCTACCAAACTGAGGGCTAAAAGTAAAAATATGCAATTTTTGTGTAAAAATGGGTCTAACTCTAAGGTCAAGGTCAAAATGTCAAGGTTTTTGGTAACAAATGAGAGGTCTTTTTACAAGAATAAATGTATGTGAAGTATAAAACTCTATTACTAACCCTTCAAAAATTATGGTCAAAGTTGTATTTTTAAAGTATCAAACTCCAAGGTCAAGGTCAAATGGTCAAGGTTCTTGGTATCCAATGAAGTGTCCTCTCACAAGAATTACATTTGTGAAGTTTGAAAGCCCTAGCACTTTCTGTTCAAAAGTTATAGCCAAGCTTAAAGTTTTTTTTATAAGTACGTAAATCTCGAAGGTCAAGCTCAAAAAGTCAAGGTTTGAGGTATCCAATGAAATGCCACAAAAAATATATACACGAAGTATAAATGTCCTGGTAGATACTGTTCAAAAGTTATGGCCAAAGTAAATATTCAAAATTTTTGTGTAAAAGTAGGTCAAACCTCAAGATCAAGGTCAAAAGGTCAAATATGGTGGTACCCAAAAGAAGGTCTTCTCTCTAGAAATACATGTAAAATATGAATGTCATAGCTCTACTAAATCAGATAAGAGTTTTTGCGGAGAAACAGAGAGACAGAAAGACAGTCAGACGGACACGACAAAAACTTTTGCCCCCGAAACTTCGTTTCCGGGGGCATAATTTAAAAAAAATTTAAAATGCACCCAACCGATATCGAACTCACAATTCTTTCCTTGAAAGGCATACATTCTAGACACTACGTCAAGAGTTCCAACTTCCTGGTTGAACAAGACAGTAATCCGTACTAAATAGTTTTTAGAAACACGATTGCTTTATAATAAAATTGCAGATTTTCTGTTAAAAAAAAATGTATTTATGGTTTCAACTTTGAACGATCGAGTTAATAAATGAAAGGCTAGGATACAATAGAACTGCCATGTCTACAAATGTTTACAAATTTGCGACAAATGCCGCGTTCAGTTTCACAGATAATGTTGAAAATATAGGTGACATTAGATAAGCATAAGCCTATAATAGCTGACCTTTCCCGTTTCACAATATACAATGATGAAAAACCTCAACGTTCAAGTTAGCTAACCGGCCTATCCCAGCCCCTGGGACATTTTGAAATGTTGACAGGATATACCACAAGGACCCTTAACCTATCCTCAGTGACAGTTGGTTTAGGTGCCCAATAAAGCAAGACAAATGAATGCTGAACATATGCCCCACGCACTTGGCACCACCAAGTGTTGCCACTACAGCCCCATTCTGAGAATGAGAAGTGATAGCCCTAGGGCCCCTCTACATTGCCCCAATAATCATTTGATGAACACTTCAAGGTAAAGGCGCATAATAGCTGCCCTTTTCCCGTTTCCCAATGTACAATGATGAAAAACATCAAAGTTCAGGTTAGCTAACCGGCCCTTTTGAGCGCCTAGGATCCTGCAGAAATATGTCAAGGGAAAAATTCAGGAGACCGGCAATGAATAAAATATGAATGCTAAAATGCACTTGGCACCACCAAACTACAGCCCCATTTTAAAGATGGGAAATGATAGCCCTAGGATCCCTTTACCACATTTGATTCTTCAAAGATCCTTGAAAGGCTTTTCTACAATATCGATGAAAAAACATCAAAGTTCAGGTTAGCTAACCGGCCTTTCCAATCCCCTGGGGCCCTTTGAAACCTTGACAGGGGATACCCCCTAAGATAACCCATCACCAGTAAAGGTTCAAGTTCAACTTCAGAAATGGAGGACAAATGAACGCTTGAAATATCCGTACTAAATAGTTTTTAGAAACACTTGATAGCTTTGATAATAAAATTGCAGATTTTCTGATGAAAAAAAAAAATTATTTCGATTGGTTTCAACTCAACACATCCCCAGTGAAAGAACGAAATGGAGGACGAGTTAATAAATGACCAAGGCTAGGATACAATAGCCCTAACTGCCCATTGAACACTTAAAGATGACCTATAATAGGATACCCCCAAATTTCACAAATGCCTTGTTCAAAGTTCAAGATAATGTTGAAAATATAGGTGACATTAGATGATAATGGCAGGTATCCCAATAGGAGGACAAATGAACGCTTGACAATATGCCCCACGATGAACCACCAGTCAAAGTTATGAAGGTTAGCTAAGCCCTAGGGCCCTTTACCAGCCCCAATGGGACATTTGAAAAACATAATGAATGTTGAAAATGACAGGGATACCCCCAGGACCCTTTACCCATCCCCAGTGATAGTTGGTTTAGGTGCCCAATAAAGCAAGACAAATGAATGCTGACATATGCCCCACGAAACTTGGCACCACCAAGTGTTGCCACTGCTTGAAAGCCCCATTGGCACCACTTGGTGGTGCCACTACAGCCCCAGAAAGTGGGAAATGATAGCCCTAGGGCCCCTCTACCTTGCCCCAATAATCATTTGATGAACACTTCAAAGATAAGGCGTATAATAGCTGCCCTTTTCCATTCAATGATGAAAAACATCAACAATGATGAAAAAAGATCAAAGTTCAGGTTAGCTAACCGGCCCTTTCTTTAACAGGGGGTACTCCCTAAGCCCCTGGGGCCCTGGAGGACAAATGAATGCTTGAAATATTGGCACCACCAAGTGGGATACCCCCTAAGACCCTCAACCCATCCCAGTGATAAGATGGTTCAGGTTCCCAGAAATGGAGGAAAAATGAATGCTGATGCTGTAAATATGCCCCACACACTTGGCACCACAAAGTGGTGCCACTACAGCCCCATTCTGAAAATGAGAAATCATAGCCCTAGGGCCCCTCTACCTTGCCCCAGTACTCATTTGATGAACACTTTAAACATAAGGCGTGTAATGGCTGCCCTTTTACCGTTTCAAATTATTCAAAGATGAAAAAACATCAAAGTTCAGGTTATCTAACTAGCCCTTTTTTGCACCTGGGGCCCTTTGAAACTTTGACAGGGGATACCCCCTAAGACCCTTAACCCATCACCAGTGAAAGATGGTTCAGGTTCCCAGAAATGGAGGACAAATGAACGCTTGAAATATGCCACACGCACTTGGCACCACCAAGTGGTGCCACTACAGCCCCATTTTGAAGGTGGGAAATGATAGCCCTAGGAACCCTCTACCTTGCCCCAATAGTCATTTGATAAACACTTCCGTATAATAGCTGCCCTTTTGTTTCCCAATATACAATGAAAAAAGATCAAAGTTCAGGTTAGCTTATCGGCCTTTCCAGCCCCTACCCTTTGAAACTTTGACAGGGGATACCCCCTAAGACCCTCAACCCATCCCCAGTGAAAGATGGTTCAGGTTCCCAGAAATGAATGCTTGAAATATGCCCCACGCACTTGGCACCACTTGGTGGTGCCACTACAGCCCCATTTTGAAAGTGGGAAATGATAGCCCTAGGGCCCCTCTACCTTGCCCCAGTAATCATTTGATGAACACTTCAAAGATAAGAGGTATAATAGCTGGCCTTTTCCGTTTCAAAATATTCAATGATGAAAAAACATCAAAGTTCAGGTTAGCTAACTGGCCCTTTCCCAGCCCCTGGGAACCTTTGAAACTTTAACAGGGGATACTCCCTAAGACCCTTAACCCATCCTTAGTGAAAGATGGTTCAGGTTCCCAGAAATGGAGGACAAATGAATGCTTGAAATATGCCCCACGCACTTGGCACCACTTGGTGGTGCCACTACAGCCCCATTTTGAAAGTGGTAAATGATAGCCCTAGGGCCCCTCTACCTTGCCCCGGTAATCATTTGATGAACACTTCAAAGATAAGACGTATAATAGGTGCTCTTTTCCAGTTTCATAATATTCAATGACGAAAAACATCAAAGTTCAGGCTAGCTAACTGGCCCTTTCCAGCCCCTGGGAACCTTTGAAACTTTAACAGGGGGTACTCCCTAAGACCCTCAACCCATCCTTAGTGAAAGATGGTTCAGGTTCCCAGAAATGGAGGACAAATGAATGCTTGAAATATGCCCCACGCACTTGGCACCACTTGGTGGTGCCACTACAGCCCCATTTTGAAAGTGGGAAATGATAGCCCTAGGGCCCCTCTACCTTGCCCCGGTAATCATTTGATGAACATTTCAAAGATAAGACGTATAATAGGTGCCCTTTTCCAGTTTCATAATATTCAATGACGAAAAACATCAAAGTTCAGGTTAGCTAACTGGCCCTTTCCAGCCCCTGGGAACCTTTGAAACTTTAACAGGGGGTACTCCCTAAGACCCTCAACCCATCCTTAGTGAAAGATGGTTCAGGTTCCCAGAAATGGAGGACAAATGAATGCTTGAAATATGCCCCACGCACTTGGCACCACTTGGTGGTGCCACTACAGCCCCATTTTGAAAGTGGAAAATGATAGCCCTAGGGCCCCTCTACCTTGCCCCGGTAATCATTTGATGAACACTTCAAAGATAAGACGTATAATAGGTGCCCTTTTCCAGTTTCATAATATTCAATGACGAAAAACATCAAAGTTCAGGTTAGCTAACTGGCCCTTTCCAGCCCCTGGGAACCTTTGAAACTTTAACAGGGGGTACTCCCTAAGACCCTCAACCCATCCTTAGTGAAAGATGGTTCAGGTTCCCAGAAATGGAGGACAAATGAATGCTTGAAATATGCCCCACGCACTTGGCACCACTTGGTGGTGCCACTACAGCCCCATTTTGAAAGTGGAAAATGATAGCCCTAGGGCCCCTCTACCTTGCCCCGGTAATCATTTGATGAACACTTCAAAGATAAGACGTATAATAGGTGCCCTTTTCCAGTTTCATAATATTCAATGACGAAAAACATCAAAGTTCAGGTTAGCTAACTGGCCCTTTCCCGCCCCCTGGGAACCTTTGAAACTTTAACAGGGGGTACTCCCTAAAACCCTCAACCCATCCTTAGTGAAAGATGGTTCAGGTTCCCAGAAATGGAGGACAAATGAATGCTTGAAATATGCCCAACGCACTTGGCACCACTTGGTGGTGCCACTACAGCCCCATTTCGAAAGTGGGAAATGATAGCCCTAGGGCCCCTCTACCTTGCCCCGGTAATCATTTGATGAACACTTCAAAGATAAGACGTATAATAGGTGCCCTTTTCCAGTTCCATAATATTCAATGACGAAAAACATCAAAGTTCAGGTTAGCTAACTGGCCCTTTCCAGCCCCTGGGAACCTTTGAAACTTTAACAGGGGGTACTCCCTAAGACCATCAACCCATCCTTAGTGAAAGATGGTTCAGGTTCCCAGAAATGGAGGACAAATGAATGCTTGAAATATGCCCCACGCACTTGGCACCACTTGGTGGTGCCAGTACAGCCCCATTTTGAAAGTGGGAAATGATAGCCCTAGGGCCTCTCTACCTTGCCCCGGTAATCATTTGATGAACACTTCAAAGATAAGACGTATAATAGGTGCCCTTTTCCAGTTTCTTAATATTCAATGACGAAAGACATCAAAGTTCAGGTTAGCTTACTGGCCCTTTCCAGCCCCTGGGAACCTTTGAAACTTTAACAGGGGGTACTCCCTAAGACCCTCAACCCATCCTTAGTGAAAGATGGTTCAGGTTCCCAGAAATGGAGGACAAATGAATGCTTGAAATATGCCCCACGCACTTGGCACCACTTGGTGGTGCCACTACAGCCCCATTTTGAAAGTGGGAAATGATAGCCCTAGGGCCCCTCTACCTTGCCCCGGTAATCATTTGATGAACACTTCAAAGATAAGACGTATAATAGGTGCCCTTTTCTAGTTTCATAATATTCAATGAAGAAAACCATCACAGTTGAGTTTTGATAACTGTCCCTTTCCAGCCCCTGGGAACCTTTGAAACTTTAACAGGGGGTACTTCCTAAGACCCTCAACCCATCCTTAATGAAAGATGGTTCAGGTTCTTAGAAATGGAGGACAAATGAATGCTTGAAATATGCCCCACGCACTTGGCACCACTTGGTGGTGCCACTACAGCCCCATTTAGAAAGTGGGAAATGATAGCCCTAGGGCCCCTCTACCTTGCCCCGGTAATCATTTGATGAACACTTTAAAGATAAGACGTATAATAGGTGCCCTTTTCCAGTTTCATAATATTCAATGACGAAAAACATCAAAGTTCAGGTTAGCTAACTGGCCATTTCCCGCCCCTGGGAACCTTTGAAACTTTAACAGAGGGTACTCCCTAAGACCCTCAACCCATCCTTAGTGAAAGATGGTTCAGGTTCCCAGAAATGGAGGACAAATGAATGCTTGAAATATGCCCCACGCACTTGGCACCACTTGGTGGTGCCTTAGAATTGATTGCTGGAAATATGCACCACCTAGTGGTACCACTAGATTCCCGTCCTGATAGCAGGAAACAATAGTCATTGGGCCCTTCTACCTTGTCAAGGTGTTGATATTGTGGGCACTTTATAAATCATGGGTATAATACCTTCCTGTAATATTAAAAATGTCCTAGGAACCACTTGGTGGCATCACCACCACTTATTACTGAAAACGGTTTATTAATAGTCTTATAGACACATAAAGTTGCCCCGGTAATAATTTTCGAAACATACTTCAACGTAGTTTACACGTGTGGAATATTTCAGTTTACAATCGTTAGAGTAACGAATTTTCAGGTTAGCTTATTGGCCCTGTCATATTCTTGAGGTCCCTGAAAGAGTTCAAAAGGTTTTCTTCTTGAAGTAGTTAACTTTTTCCTAATTCTTGTTTGTCCAGTGAACTAAGATGAGTGGGTAATTTATTTTCTAATTTTTTCAGTTTTAAAAAAGAATATTTTTTTCTTCAGGTGAGCCTTACTGCCTCCGAGTGTCTGATTTATTTTGTAATTAATTTTCACAAAGATTATCCAATCATTAATCCTTAATTATCTTAAATAAAGTATTAAAAACAGCACTGCCTCTCAGTACTCTCAGTTCTTTGATTAATTTCCTTATTGGCTGCTAGCTTCTACGCGCTTAGTGGCTGCTGTTATTGGCTGCTAGCTTCAGCCTGGGGGTGGGGGTTATGATAGATGTGGGGCCCAAAATGACATGTGTAAAGCATTGTAGCCCATGGGCCTCCTGTTTAAAATTGGGGCCACAAGGGGGATGAAAGGTATGGGGAAAATTTTTGATAATTCATAACAAACCATGGAAAATTTAATACAGGAATTTATATAGGAATATCATTTGTATAGGAATATCATGAATCCTTATAAAGTGCATTTTGTCATATAGGATGACTGGAACGCATACTACACATAGTCCTCTGCGTCTCCGCACACAGAGATTTGGTTTGGTACAAAAAAACTTGGGGGAATTTTGGGCTGGAACGTTGTCCCTTTTTGAAAAAACCGCCAAGATAAAATAGCTCCACCTCAATTGTTCTCCTTATCCAATCAAATTCATCGGCTGAGAC
>NW_026920961.1:0-18253 GCF_032062105.1 Saccostrea cuccullata
TCAATCTATAATATTTGATGAGTAATACTATATTATACAATATATGTAAGATACACAAAATTATACTGTCTTGTTACCAGAGGGGCATCTCAAAATGCAAAAAATGAGCAAATTTTACTATTTTTATAGAGTTTTACAAAATATGACGTGCACAATGGATTTACATGAAAACATTATAAAAATGTTTCAGATATTTTCAAATCTTTATGTTGTAAATTTCAATAGCGTATGTTTATTACTTTTTATTTAATGATATTTTTTTTACCCCTTTCTTTAAAAGCTACAGATTATCATAACGTCAAAAACACACTGCAACGACGTCAACCTACCTATTTTTTGAAAAATTGGTTAAAAATCAATTATATCAAATTTTAATTACATTTATATACCTATTATTTCTTAATTTTGTTTAATTTTAATAATTAAGCGAAAAAATTGCATTAAAACAGTGAATACGTTTCATTTTACTATGATGCGCGAAATATTGCGCAACGGAAACTATAGTCGGCCCCCTTAATTGCTGATTTTCTGGCCTATGGAAATATTAGAAGTAGGATCAGGTACCTAGGAGAAGTAAACATTCCCTGTCGATAAGATTTCTTTACTATTTAAATTAACAAAGAATCTAAAAGTTGGTTTAGTATATTCAAGATATACTAACAAAAGTATGAAGAAATTAAGTCAGCATTTGATTTAATTATAGGTTGTATTTGCTAGAAAGGTTTTTTTCGACCATACAATTTGCAAAATGTTGACTTTAAACAAGACCATGTATATCTAAGAGCATAATAAATGCATGGATACATATGAAGAAAAAAAAGTAAAGAAAGTAATCTTTGGTTGAATTAAAGATATGTATGCCGTGTTTAACAGTATTTTTGCACAGCTGAAACCGAACAAAAATTTCTGGAGTATGATAAGCTACCAAAAATGAAGCATTCTTGCAAATTCGACGAAATTTTATTCGGTATTAACAAAGTACTGGTCAGGAAAAGAACACGATATTCTCATGCATATTTATAAAGGACTTACGTTTATCCTGGATCTGCGCATGTGCACGGGAAAAGCATCGCGAGAATCATCAGGTCGAGGAAAATATTTTTTGTGACGTCTGTTCAGTGAGGGACACAAATAGACCAATCAGCTCAATGAGTTGCATTTAATGCATTTATGGGTTACTACATAAAATACTATATGTGTTAAAAAGGCTAGTTTTTTTAAATCGCTCTCAGAAAGACTTAATGCATTATGTACATTATTATCTACTAATCCCATGCTCACATTTGCATACAGATGATTAACAATGATGAAAATTAAAGTTTTCCCCACTCCATTGTACAGGTCCGTTTGTTATAATTAGAGTTTCCCCGTGCTGTACTGCTAGTGGGCATTTTCGGTTGGGTGAACATTTACGGATCTTCAGTATGGAGCGCATTATGCGCAAAAAATATTTTATGCCAAGTACAATGTATGGAAAGTAATTTAAACTGCTATGTTTACACCCTGAATGGGATATAGTCAATTATCCCTTTTGGGGATTTTAATATGAACTACATAACATATGTAGATGAAACTTACATACCATACATCTTGCCTTCTTAGAAATATAGTTGGGCTAATAAAATAAAATTGGTCAAGGAATTCCAGGCCTCTAAAAACTATTCCAGTCTGAGGGCACAACCTAGCATTTCGATGAACACCATTAAGAAAAATTGGGTAGGTAGCATCGGTTTTTTTTTTAAAGAGGGAGGGGGAATAGAACAGTTAGAACTAGTGCTAATTGTAACGGGGACCGTTACAGATGTTCCCCAAACGCTTCCCAACTCCCTTTTATGGTCATATTCCCTGTAAGCGTAATTAAATAAGACAAACTCTATGCATTTGAGACTTTAACAACGTTTACCCAGAAGCGTACCATGTTCATTCAAATTTTATCATTGCACACTTGCGCATGTGAATGCATTTGCGTAATGACATAGCATATTGTCTACACAATCTATATGTTTTAATATGCTAAATTTAAAATATTTAATCCAAATGTATAAAAAAAATTATAAAAAAACGCTCATTCAAGTGTATTTATGATTTTACCCATTTCACGTGCACGCACGTGCATGGTGACGATACCTTCTTGTAGAAGTCCATTACATCTGTCTATGTTCTAAATCCCAACCCGTTTGGTTGAAAACCAAGGGAGTTATACCTGTTTAAAATTTCAGCCAATCAGATTGCAGCGCACGTACACGCACATGTACGCATGTGCGTAGACCATACCTTCTTGTAGAAGTCCATTATATATAGCTATGTTCCAAATCCCATCCTGTTTGGTTGAAAACCAAGAGAGTTATAGCTGTTTAAAGTTTCAGCCAATCAGATTGCAGCGCACGTACACGCACGTGTATGCATGTGCATGGTGACCATACCTTCTAGTAGAAGTTCATTATATCTATCTATGTTCCAAATCCCATCCTGTTTGGTTGAAAATCAAGGGAGTTATAACTATTTAAAGTTTCAGCCAATCAGATTGCAGCGCACGTGCATGCACGTGTTTTCATGATAATTGCTATATATCCTTTTGTAGGAAATCTTAATTCATGGCTATGTTCAAAATTTCAAAGGATTTCGTCAAAAAACAAGAAAGATATAGAGACTTTAGTTTCAGCCAATCAGAGCGAAGCGCACGTGCATGCGCGTGAGATCTTGCTATTTTGGCCATGTCATATTGTCTATGCCACGAATATATCCTTATATTATGAGTTTCAAAGCATATCATCAAAAATGTGAAAAGTTATGCCTATATCAATTAAATCGGTCATTTCAAGTGTTGCACGTGCGCGCTCTTGCAAGCACGTGCGCGCAAAATGACCTTTGTTCGGCAAATCTACATAACATGTCTACTGACCCTGAAAACATTTTACCTTAGTCAGATGTGTAGTTTACAAGATCACTCAAGTACAAAATTTTCCCAGGAAGAAAAATAATAATAATAATAAGAAGAAGAAACAGAGTAAAAACAATATGTTCCCCAACTTCGTTTGGGGAACATAATAAAAATCAACTAGCTCGAAGAAATCTGACAAGTAAAATAGGTTCCAATATCTTTCACTACTAAATTTTATTCATTCACTACAATACTGCCAAACTCCAAATTTCACTCTCGAATTAGCCCGAGCCAATGCTGATAACCTACTTGCAAGATTTTTTATATTGTTTTCACGGGGTCAGAAATACTGTGGTTCATATGTAAAGAATATGATTATATTATTTAGTAGTATTCTGGTTTTGGCATTAGGTATATTGTGCAGATTTATACATGATATTCTGTGGAATACTTTTTGTTGTTTTGAACCATTAAGAAATGCAGAATCGAATGTATCTAATTACTTTGATTGATCAAATTATATCATTTGTTTGTATTAGTTATTTCATTTTGGAACAACATGGTTTCCACACTTCTTTATCCATAGTCGCTGACATCTGTAGAAGTTCACCCAGCCGAAAATGTCCATTGAAAAGACAATTGCACGTGATTATTCCTCGGTACAAAAAGCAACCAACTCTGAGGTGCTCTATTGACAATCCCTAACTCACGTGTTTGTAGTAAAAACGTAGTAGACCATCATGCTTTTCGGTTCATTCACGGGATTGGACCATTGTTTGGTGTAAACATACGAGACAACGTGATCATGAATATTTCAATAAGAGGCGGTTTTTTATCCGACACGGAGAGAAAATAATTTTTACCAAATAATATTTCATAACTTTTAAAAGTGATGGAGTGGAATTGTCTTATTTGTAGAAAGGATATAACTTATATAACTTGATGAGACACCACATATATTTATTACTTTTAAAATAAAACACTAATACGGCATATATAGCTTTAACATTTGATATTTACACTGTTTTCTTTTGTATAGCCTGAATTTAAGAGTATTACTTCAGATAAGGAAACATTATATCAATCATACACAATATGGAGGACTATTAGCATATAAAAAACCTGTTTAAGTGACATAAATAACCTTAGATCTTATCAAATATCAAGAGTCAGTTCTGTGAAGACAAGATGAACAGTGAGTATTAGTACATAAAAATATTATATTCTATCATTTAATTGTAAACAATTTTAATCCATAAAAAAATTATTGATTGTGAAATCCTATTTTAACGGCATATCGCTTTTTTGCTTGCGGTACTGTGCTTTTTTGGTTATTCAGTACTTTAATAACATTTCGCAAATTTTCTGTTTGATGCAAGTACAATGACCTTAAAATATAAACTACTTGTATTTTCAAATCAAGTATGATCACTATAACGTTTTCATACAAACAGTTCAATCAATATTTTCATATGAAACTCTCCCCAGATTTCTTTCCCTTTTCCCGATCATGACTTTTCATGACGATGTGCACACGGCAGATGAGAGCGGTCAACAGGGGATACTTGCGCCGCCATGACACCTAATTGCCCCTCTGATATTTAAAACTTCATGCCTGCTATGCTTCTCAATTGTATTTTTTCAGAAGAGTAAAGCTTGTTTTCTTTTCGTTGTTTTTTTTTTTTATAATTCATTTATTAAAATTTGTTTTCATAACATGTCATCAATGTTGACTAAATCAAGAACATTGGAAGAGAACAGATCGTCAAAGACATGCTCAATCTCTTTTTATTATTCTTATTTATTTATTTATTTTTTGTTTCTTCTTGAAATCCGAATGCTGCAGTTTTACATAGTAATTGAGTCAAGACAAAAGATTCAATTGTATCCGTAAATAAAATGTCTCTTACACACTCAATTTTCTAGATACCAGTTTTAAGGAGGCTCATTACACCACTTTTTGATGACATACTACACAAAAAAATAAACCTCCATCGTGTCGACCGGTTTCCACAGGGGACGAGTTGTATAGGTACCTCTATAATATGACCCTGACCTTTAAAACGCTTTAAAAATAGATGAAACATGCGGTGTTGTAAACAGTGAAAACAAAGTAACGGATTCATTATGCATTAACCAAGAAGAATTGCATTTAGGCAGAAACAAAAGAAAGCAACAATCAAATCTTCGCCAAACAAGTAATGTCAATTTTTTATAGCCATGCATGCAGTGAACTCTATCAAACACTGACATGTATGTATGGAGGAAATTCGAGTTAAAATCTACAACCTTGTTGAAATTAAAATTTTATTTAATTGCGCTATTTACTGTGTTGGTGTTAATTTATATATTTGTTTTATTGATTTAAATGTATACTCTGGCAATTTAAAGCTTTATTCTGAATTTTAGATGTAATGTCAAACGTTCCATAGTGTGTTGAGGCTTGGCTAATTAGGAAAGATAACTCTTGAACGTGGACTTTTTATACCAAATATTTCTTAAATTGGATTTTTCATTTCGTTTAAACTTTCTTCATTCAATTTGACACATTTAATTCATTGAAATACATTCCTTGTTTCTTCAGAACACATTTTTAAAATGTTTTATGCATAGATTAAAAAGATAATGACATTAATTGTTTTCTAGGAAAAAATTATTTTTTCTAATAAAATTATTATTAGGTATTATGAGGTATTTTCACTGTGTGTACTTGTCTTAAGAAGATGCCCATCATTTGACACTAAAAGTTCTGAAATTCTGTGAATAATAAACCTGAAATAAAACATTTCACTAAAATAAAACAAAAACTAAAAACTTCTACATTGTAAGTGGTGCTGTATTGAAATCTAAAATAAACTGTGGATGTAATGAGCCACGTACCTTAAAACTCTAAATGAACATGTTCAAAGTTTTAAAAGACTTTAATACAAATCTTTGAGGCATTACTAGAGTTCTTCAGCGTTCATACAATTTTTATTTTCAACATTAATTTAGTTCTACTCTTCTTTGTAGGTAGAAGATGTCTGCAACGTGGATTGACATATTACTTCTTGTAGCGATAGGTTTAAAAAATTAATCACTTAGTGGATCTCAAATCTAAAAATAACTTTTTAAATAGAGGCATATTTAATTGAATTGTTTACACGCTTTTTCGTTCATTACATCTTCGTTCACTTTCAGTTGCCCAAACGCAAAGTTCTGTCGGAAGCATCCAGGCTCCAACAGCCTTTACAAAAGGACAGACAATAGACGTACATGTGTCAAACGGTGAAAACATTCTCTATAATAAAAGGATAACTGAGATCGGAGCCAGCTTTGATTCGGAAGGATCCTTTGTCTGCCAGACTCCCGGTCTATATGCGTTTACATTTTATGGACTCACTGCAGAGGACTCTAGACTTTGGCTGGAAATGATGAAAACTGACGAATTAATAGCTTCAAGTAAGTCAAAACTCTGTATAGAACAAAAGGTTTATGGGCCATATCGCTCACCTGATCAACTTGGCTAAAATAAAAACAGAAAACAGTTTAGTATTAAAAAAAAATAGATATAGAAGTGACCAAATACAAAACCATCCCCGTCCAGAAATGGTGGGTTGGATTGTTCACACCTTAATCCACACCAAATTCAGTATGTTTTTAAAAATCAAAGTCAAATGCTGTCTGACTTTTCTCACACTGATTATTAGGCATTATTCATACACTGAAATAGTTGACAACAGATTTCTGTCATTATTCCCTACTCATGGCAAGGAGCACACAGGGGGTGTGAGCCGTAGGCAGGAAATGCTCACTTCTCCATGGCGCCTGATCCCACCTCTGATGTTTTGGAGGTCCGTGTTTGCCCTGCTCCTATTTTCTAATGTTTGTAATGGGATTTTGAGCTCAAATATGGGTCGTTATCTCCGCATATTTCACTTCATATGTCTAATCTTTAGCCTTAGAATTTTGCTATATGTTTATCTCCTATTGTGGCTCCGTTCGATTCCCTTGCTAACAATATTTGAACATGTTTGAATATGCCTTGCATGAGCGGCTTTTGCATTTCGTTTGATGAAGATTTTTAAGATTTATTCTAAGTTTTTTTTTTCATCATTTTTTTTTACTTTTTGCCATGCAACTATGAACCATTTTTAACCCTGGGTTCAGGATTTGAACAATCTAAGTACTAGTTCTACCTAAATCTGCTTCTTTATAACTACATGTATGTCCAATCATTTCTCTACTTTTCTTGACAAAATTTCAGTAGTTCTTGCGCAAGTGGTTTAAATACCCCCACAAAAGATTCACTTTGTCTTACCATATATAGTTATCTACATTGGATGAAGGGCGTGTCCTTGCATTGAAATATTTTAATGTCCTTTACCTAAGGAGAGTCTATACCAGGTTTGGTTGAAAATGGTCCAGTTATTCTTGAAAAGAAGGAGAAAATATAAAAAGTTAAGTATTAAGTATTAAAACGACAGACAACGGACAAATTTTGATCAGAAAAGTTCACTTGAACCTTCGGCTTGAACCTTCGATGAAGGTTAGCTCGTAATTTTTTTTTGAAACAAAGAATTGAATTTGATTAACTTATAAAAATTACATTTTTCCAGTCTTTGGTCATACCAAAAATGATTATGCAGACTCTGGAAATGCAGCAATAGTACATTTAAATACCGGCGACAAGGTGTATGTGAAAGCCCACAATAATTATAACCATGCACTGTTTGGACGGGCGGATCAGATTTACACCACAATAACTGGGGAACTTTTATTTGCTGACAATACTCGGTTAGTTCCAAGATGTTGATCAATTAAAGAATATTTTGAATATAAGACTTATACGATGTCCATTGTGAAAAAACTTTGAAAGTTTGTTTGGGTGTCATAAATTCATTAACATGGTCAATATTTCCATGTTCACATATTAATGTGTGTTGATGAGAATTGTTTAGCAATCAACTATAAATTTTAAATACAATGATTTTATTATCCTTATTTTTTTGCATACTTAATATTGATATTTTCATTTTGCGCACATTAGTCTGCATTGATATCAACCACTTTGTCAACTATATGTTTTAAGTGCAGGTTTACAATTAAAACATCGAGATTCTACATGAAGGATATGGAAATAACGAACAGTATTCAATCTCAACGTCAATTAAACAATATACAAAATAAGAGCAGAGCAAACACGGAGAAATATGTTTTATCCACAATTCTCTAGAACTAGATGTGGAGAACTTCTATGGTCCTGTAGGATTCTCAGCAATCCTGACCAAACACGCTTCTGTAAGTGGCGGATCAGCTGTAATTTACGACAAAGCCTTCACAAATATCGGGAGTGCCTACAACACAACAACTGGAACATTTACTGCCCCTGTTGAGGGAACATACTTGTTTCACTTCCATGCACTGGCCTATGAAAATACTGTAAGCAGATAAGAGGTATTTTTTAAATCGTACAGCACTGAAAATGACTACCTCAAAATTATTCTTAATGTCTGATCTTCATTTGAGGATTGTTATTTTTTTCTAATATATTGACAAAAAGACGATGAAAAAGATTTTAAATTCCGAAAACACAATTTTTAAACAGGATTTTTGGCTTGAGCTGTTCCACAATGAAAATTATGTTATCTCATCTTATGGATATACTGAGGGATCTTACGCTGACGCAGGCAACACTGCTGTTCTCCATCTTAAAAAGGGAGACATAGTAAAAACCAATGCCAGGCTTGGCACGACTGCCAGGCTGTATGGAGCCTCTAATGAATTGTACACCACATTCTGTGGAGCGCTTTTGTCACCAACTGTTAAAAAAACGGTGGTAATTTCCCATTGCTAAGTGGTATTCCCTTATTTGGAAAAGTCATTGTCTATTCAATCTATTTATTTCTTTTTTTTCTTTTATGAAGAAAATGTTTATATTGAGGTTTAGAAATGTTTTCATTTTCATTGTAACAGTGCTTTAAACATGTTTAATTACTTTACATATGGAAAATTTATCGCACTATCATTCTTCCTTATTACTTTGTGATCTGAAACAACTTTGTTTTTAATCCTTGAAATAGGTCATGGAACACAAGAGGTAATAGCTTTCTCCGCCGGACCTACCCAACACGAGACTTCCTCCGATTCATCGTAAATAGTTTTAACAGGGTTTTTTTATGGACTGGTCTTACCCATCACGAGACTTCATCTGAATCTTCCAAAGCTTTGCATCTACTGGAGATCTTTATATCAATAAAGATTAATATTATGATGCATTTAAAATTATTTAATTTTAGAGGAGCTAGGATGATTTACTTCAATTTTGTTGGCAAGGAAATTGACTTTGTGAGTATTTGACAGAAAAATTGTATAATCCATATTCAGTTGTTATAATATCCAACAATTCAACAATTGAAAGATGTAAACTAATTATAATCATGATGATATAAAATACAGTATTAAAATTACGGTCAATTTTGAACGTAGCAATAAAGAAAAGTCATTGAATCAAAGGATATAAATTTCTTTGCTCTTCCAAAATTAAAATAAAGTCATATACTTTAATTGTTTATTTATGTAGTGTAGTCTACTTGTGTGCCAAGTTATATTGAAATCAGACCAAAAATGTAGGAGGAGTAGCATATTGAATGTATTTTATAGAAATTTCTATTTTTAGTAACCATGGCAACACCATTCAACGAAATCAAAAACCGATATACAGAATTATGTATCTTAGTGTACTCTACTTGCGTGCCAAGTTATATTGAAATCAGAACAAAAACTGTAGGAGGAGTAGCATTTTGAAAGTATTTCACAGAAATTTCTATTTTTAGTAACCACGGCAACACCGTTTATCGAAATCAAGAACCGATACAGAGAATTATGTATCTTAGTATTGTCTACTTGTGTGCCAAGTTATATTAAATTCAGACAAAAACTGTAGGAGGAGTAGCATTTTGAAAAATTGTTTGCACAGACAGACAGACGGACGGACGGACTCCGGACGCATTACTATCGCATAAGCTCTTCTGGTCTCTGACCAGTAGAGCTAAAAAGGGCGGGTGGTGTTTTTTTTTCTACCACACTACCAGGCTAACAAAAAAGGGCGCAACAAAATCAAAAAGATTTTGATACGGTAAAATATCTGACGATGTAAAATTTAACAGATTTCTCATAGCGGCAGAAATTAAATTATCTGTGATAATATTGTTTTATGCCTCCTGTGAGTAATATCAGCCTGACAGTGCAGTAAAAATAACCAAGCACAGATATGCAGTTTTGTCGATTATGACATTTAATTCAATGGCATGAAGTTAAATAAATAATCTTAGGCCACATGTACGCAGGTCCCCTTTTAAAAAACATTTATTTCATAACTTTCTACATCGTGATTTTTTCCACCGCACTACCAGGCTAAGAAAAATAGCGCAACAAAATCAAAGATTTTAACTGGGTTTGTGGCAACGCACTTTGAAAAAATTACGCACTTTGAAAAATTTTTTCAAAGTGCGTTAATTTTTGGGACCAGGTTAACGCACTTTGAAAAAAAAGAAAAATTTTCAAAGTGCGTTAATATGGACCATATTAACGCACTTTGAAAAAAAATTCTGCATGGCTTAGTCAATATTCCTACATATCTTAAGTATGATAACTTATCATTTGAACCTGATTTGATACTTTTTGTCCCCCGCTTGAAAAGTAGGGGGTATAAATTTGGGTCTACCTGTCCGTTCGTCCGTCTAGCTGTCCGTCCATCCGTCTTTCTGTAACGCTTTCGTTTCCACACGATATCTCGACAACCCTTTGAGCTTTTGCAATGAAATTTAACATAACAGAATCCCTGTGGCCTTAGGAAGACCCCTTTTGAATTTGGGGTCAAAAGGCCAACATTAAAGGTCATAAAGAACTACGAACGATAGTATTATTCTTCCGGCTATCTATAAGTCAATTCTCAAAAGTTAACATTTTGGAATATTTCTCAAAATTTTTATTCATATTTATATGAATTTTCATAAAACCTTACTTATTTGGGATACCAAAGAGAGAGAACGCTATAATTTTGGCAAAACTTGTGTTTTCCACTATAGAAATCATCGGAAAACTTAAAATATTTTTTAAACAACTCCCCCCCCCCCCGTGAAACAAAAATTCCTTTTTACAGATAATATGGACTGTTATTTTACAAATTTATGCCAAAGCTTTTTGTGTTTCACGGGGGGGGGGGGATATATTTATAGACAAAAAACGAAAAAAAAAATTAAAGCTATTTAAAACGAAATAATTGTATTTTATTAATTTAATTTATATGTTTTATTTTGGTAAAAACATGAGAAAAGATATTAGATACATGTTAAATGAACAATTCCTATGAAAATATCATGTAACTTAAATACCTGGAGGTTAACAGAGATATTATCAGATATGGTATCAAATTAACACCGAAAAGCAGACAGGTACTTAATATAATTAAATGTAATTAATGTAATTAATATTCTGATTTTCCTGAAAATGAACATAAATAGACTTTGAGATTTAAAAGAACAAAATTTCGATTTACTACAGACTTCCTTGTACAGTGCTTATATTGTATTTAGGATGCTCTTTTTTTCAAATATCATTGACACTTAAGTTTACGAGTTATAAAAATAGATACATCTGGGTTGGAATGATAAAGAGTTGAGCTGCATGATAGACCTTAATTCAGCCAGTCTTTTCTTCGTTGTCCGTTTCTAGGTTTTCTTCAATCCATCAGTTTTTAGAAAGAAACACATCAAAGTAAGGGCACCGCAAAGCGGAGCATTCCTTCCCAAAAAGCATGTTCAGTAAATCAAGACAGCATTTGACATCGATCGCGATACAAATTACATCAATTCCACACATAAAGTAATAACACACATAATCGCATCACTATATCCCATCATATGTTGCGAGGGGGTAATACTGCTGTCTATTACTAAAATATAAGTCTAATTCCTTTTGTTTCATGAACATTTTTTCAAAGTGCGTTAAA
Source organism: Saccostrea cuccullata (assembly GCF_032062105.1). Classification (NCBI taxonomy): domain Eukaryota; kingdom Metazoa; phylum Mollusca; class Bivalvia; order Ostreida; family Ostreidae; genus Saccostrea; species Saccostrea cuccullata. The sequence continues at coordinate 11,874 of NW_026920961.1, forward strand.
TGTTGACATGGTGTAAAATTATGATGTACAGTCTTAACGCACTTTGAAAAAATTTTTCAAAGTGCGTTGATTTGGTCCAAAATTCAACGCACTTTGAAAAAATTTTTCAAAGTGCGTTAACCTGGTCCCAAAAATTAACGCACTTTGAAAAATTTTTTCAAAGTGCGTAATTTTTCAAAGTGCGTTGTAACATGGGTTTTAAAAATCCGTTATTATCCGACGATGTAAAATTTAGTTGATTTCTCATTGCAGCATAAATTGAGTTATCTGTGATGATATTGTTTTTAAAAACTTAACAAAAGAAATTATACAACGGGAGCAATACTTAAAAAATGAATGTCAAGTATTAGAAAAAGAATTTAACACGTCGGAGAGAATACTCGAAATCGGGTATTATCCGTGAATTCGCGTGTAATACCCGATATTAGGGTATCGTTGAATCCGCGAAATGTATTCCGTTCAACTTTCTATAAAAACAAAAGAATGAAGCAACGGCGCATTATGCCAGTAACTGTTACTTGTACATCAGTTTCTTAATTTGTGGATTTATTTTTATTGAACCTAATTCATACGGTTGTCAAATAAGTTTAAAATCACACGACAAACACTGCTGGGGTAACAAAGAGGGCACAATGGCGTTATTATTTTTCAATATAATTTCTAAAAACAAATAACTACACTTCGTTTCACTTTGTCTTTATTTCCCATTAAAGTATTTCATATACTTAATTTTCTAATTTGTGCACCATTCACAACATGTGAAACTTTAAAGAAATTAAAGGACTAACGCCGTGTTATGTATTTTTACTGAAAAATGTATGGCGTCCCTTTCACGTGAAATATAAATTATTCCTAACAGTTAGAGAGTACAGTATAAGCGAGTCATAATTGTATATCTCTGCCATAATAGAATACCAACGTTGTTATAATGAAGAAAATAAATGAAAATCAAATAGATACCCACGGGGAAACAAGTTAAAAATAGCTAACTGAAGGTGAGTATCTTTTTTATGTCAATTTAGCATGAAAATTTTTATTCAAAGACACCGTAAATTTTTTGGTTGCGTTTTAATCGATGCAAGATATGCTATTTTACCTTTATTTTATGCATTTGTGTGAACATTGAGAGCGAGAAGTCACATGAATAGGATTTTCTTGTGTTTTTTTTTTTTTTTTTTTTTTTTGTTTTTTTTTTGGGGGGGGGGTGGTATAAATAAAAGTCAAATGTGTACATCTTTTCATGAGCTTATAATACATTGAATTTCTCAATATAGAATGAGGTACAGTCATATTGAAATGTGAATTACATAATCAAGTTTTCACATTTCTTATAGTTTTTACGTTTATGAACCAGTTAATGAACAAACTCAAATAATGGAGTGTTCAATTGCCTTGGAAACTCTTGTCTTACTTTTTGGGAATATAATTCCTCATCGGACATTAAGATTTCATAAAAATTGGAACCACTTCCTTTCTTTATTATACTATTTGATAGTCAGGGTAAATTTTACCTCTTTACCTTCTATATTTTTTTATATCGCTATCTTATACCTCATTATAATATGCTAATACAACGCACTATCTGATTGGTTCTAAACAATATGTCACAGTTTTCTTTTACTTATTTTATCTATGATACTTATTACTCATGGCAATAACTTTTCCTAATACTCATTTATAATGAAAAAATGTGTTAAAAAATAAACATGAATTCTAGTTACTTGTAGTCTCATATTGTGTTAGAAAATAACAGGTTGCTTTTTGTTTACTCATATGATTTTTATTTGATGAATAAATCTTCCCTACAATTAAAAATATATAACCGAGTTTAACCGACCGTGACATTCAAAGAGAGGTCTCTTGGACACATGTAGAACACAGTCGAGGTTGTTTTGTCAGAGGTAGTCAAGAAGCCTTTAGCCCCCCCCCCCCTCCCCCCCACCTTTGAAGTCCCCAAGAAATGGTAAAATATTGATGACTTCGCAAAATCAAAAGATCAACAGTTATGTTCTCTCATAAGCTGTATTCCTGAAACTATCACTGTCTCTGCTAAAATGTTGAAGACATATTCTGCAAATATTTATGAATGATAAAAAAAAGAGAGAGAAAGAGGGTTTTTTAGCCGAAATTTTAGACATTTTTATCATTACAATATTTATACATTCACAAATAAATTTGATTTTATGCATAAGATGAATGTGAAAGTAATTAAGGTATGTCACTCGTGAAATTTGTTAAATCAAGGATTTATTGAGAAGTATATTTTGGATAAGTACTCATACTGAGTGACTCAAAATCGCAGAGAAAATAGGGGGTCACTGTTCATCTTACTGATCTACAGTACAATGAAGTTGACCTTTTTGCACTTAAATTTTAATTCTTTGGTTAATTACTTAACTTTTTATTATATTTTATCAGATATAACCATGGCAAAAAAATATATTATTTTACGTAAAATAATTTGAGTGATATTTGTCATTGAAAAAATCTTGCAAATTAATGCCCGTAAATTGTTGTGTGACCTTTTTGCACTAAAAAGGAATATATTTTGGGGTATTAAAAAAACTGAATAGGCAATAAAACATTTTCTTACATCAAGCTTTTTACGACTTAAGTACTGATCAGTCAAAAGTATCGAGTACTTTAAAATAATGAAAGAAAAAATTGGGGTCAGTGATGTAAATTTGAAATAATGGTCAAAATATGCTATTTTCAGGCAAAAAAAAATGGCGTTGATTTTATATTCATTGACTTATTTGACATATCTTCATTTTTGGCAAAGTTTGTTGAAGGAAGGTGTAAAAAATTGTTCTAAAATATAAATTAAGACCTATATTAAATATTCCTAGTAATATCATAATGGAAAATTTTGTGAGGCTAAAATCCATGATATTAAATTTAATAAATGTGCAGATTTTCAGAATTATCTGCTACATGTAAATATCCTTTCACCACAAAAAATAATCCCTCACAATTCTTGCTTTTTTGTAGCTTTTTTATCAGTTTTTTATTGAATGTTAAATGAATACTGGGTGAAATGTACAGGGATAGTAATTTTTAGTAATTCTTGACGCTATGTTTTACGTTGCATTTGCCGTTAAGTGTGCTCCGCGGGTACAAACATGCTGATTTTAAAATGAATAGAATGAAACTTCACACATCAACAAAACAAAAAAACAAAAACAAAATATTAACATGATTTTGAATTTCTAGTGAGAAATATAACGAAGATTGACATTGTCCACGTAACTTGTCGAACAATCCTCGTAGAAATACTAAAATGTACATGTTATCTTCGAGATAAAACTCTAGTTCCATAAGGTTCTTATCAGTGAATTTATGAACTCTTTTAAAATTTCCCCTAAGATCTAGCTTTTAATGAAAAACTAAAACGTGAGTATATACCTTAATTTTTGTATATCGAATAAGCTATTTTAAATTAAAAAAAATGAATATTAATTATTTTTAGGTTGTTTATGAAACATATGGAGAATGGAGATTCAGTAAAGGATTAATAAACACGAAAAAAGGTTTTTGAAAAAAAATATGTTTTCCATTTTGTCTTCTGACATGCAGAAAGATCATTTTAAGTCTTTTAAGATATTACCAATTGACATTCTGGTCGGGTTCGATAGTAGGATTACCTTCGATATAGAGAAGAGCAAGAGACATAAAACTAAATACAATGATTGTTGCTCCACTCAGTATTTAGAGCGCTCAAACAAGAGACGCGGAATGAGAATTTTCCTTACGTCGTTTGGTTAAAAACACACTGCGAGACCTTGATTTTGATGCCTTCCAACGACGATGTTTTATAGGAATAAAAACATCTTGAAAGGACGTTAATGAAAAAAACACACAAACATACTAGGATTCAATATCTTGGTCATTTATACATCTTTTTGTCAAGCTCGTTATCATAGCCGAAAATTTTAGAAAATTTAATCGTTGATGGAGGTCAATATTCTTATTATCAAATATTGATTTAGGGGGGATGACTGGGGTTTCCACTGCTCAATTCTTCGCGCATTATTGTAAACTGAAGCGTATTTACTGTTTTAAAGCAACTTTTTTCGCTTAATTAATAAAACTTAACAAAATTAAGAAATTACGGGTTGAAAATTTTTATTACATTTCTAAATAACTGATTTTTAACAATTTTTTAACTGATAGGTACCCCCAATGGATACATATGAAGAATTTTGGATCTTTACATTTAATTTTTACAATCTTTTCATTTGTCTAGTCTGATTTTAAGTGTATAACTTAAGATATTAAGTAAACCTTATATAAATAATGCACAATTTGGGGAACTAATAGTGTATAAAACACCTGTTTAAGTGACACAAGAAACCTTAGGTCTTATCAAATATCAAGAGTCAGTCCTCTGAAGAGAAAGTGAACGGTGAGTATTAGTACGTAAAAATATTTTATTCAATCATGTAATTGTAAACAATTTTAATCCATATAACATTTTATTGATTGTAAATGCCTATTTTTAATAGCATATCGCTGTTTAATCTGCGGTACTGTGCTGTTTTGTTATTCAGTATCTTAATAACATTTCATAAATTTCATGTTCGATGCAAGTGCAATGGCATGTAGGCTGAAGTCAATGTAAGTTATTATGGTATAAAAATAAAGAATTTCTCTATTGTAGTTTTCATACAATAAAACCCCAGTCGGCCCCCTTAATTAAACATTTTAATATAAATTTCACAGAGAAAAATTCTACAAAAGGATAGCTGACGTTTTTACGTCCTAAACTGTATGCTTTCAGGTATGAAGATGCTTACAGTCTGGATAAGCATAGTATTTCTATTGCCATCGGGTAACTATCAACTCTTTTCTGTCTAAAGCATACATGACAAATAGTGAGCATGTGTGACATATTGAACATGTATAACTTGTTGTGAACATTAATTATGTATTGAGTACAATTATATCACGAAGTACAAGGGTCTTCATTAACAGTCAGCAGAGAATTATATTTTAATTTTTTAAAGGATCCAATATATAGCAGGTGATTTTTTTTTGAATAAAATATGTAAACTGCAAAGCGAAGATAATATTTATCAAAACTTAAAACAAAATAGAGTGATCGAAATTGCTCAAAATTGATTATATGATAATCTGATATTTTATTACATGTATTTTTATTCAAATTAACATATTGGAAAGAGAGGTAGATTGACCTCAAATCATTGTCATATGATTAAAACTAGTTTGGCATACACATCTTCATAGTTAATTTTTCCTGGACTAAATAAAATTTCAAAAACCAGAGGTCTCTGTCGAGACTGAAGCTCTACTGGTTTGTACTTATAACAAAGGAAGAGAAAAGTACTAAAACAGCAATAAATAGACTAATGATCCTTGATTAAGTCTCTTTATGATCCTAGTGTAGTCTACATGCATGCCACATTATATAAGAATCAGATTAAAACATTATTTGGAGTAGCCTTTTGAAAGTATTTAACAGAAATTTCTATTTTTAGTAACCAAGGCAATAATGTTCATCGAAGTTAAAAACCTATATATGCAGAATTGTGTATCAGTGTAGTCTACTTGTGTGCCAAGTTATATTGAAATCAGACCAAAACTGTAGGAAACGTAGCATTTTGAAAAAAAAATCACAGAAATTTTATTATATATTTATTATATTTTAGTAACAAAGGAAACAGCTTTCATCAAAATCAAAAAACTTATACAGGGAATTATGTACCTTAGCGTAGTCTACTTGTGTGCCAAGTTATATTGAAATCAGACCAAAACTGTAGGAGGAGTAGCATTTTGAAAGAATTTCAAAAAAAATCTATTTTTAGTTACCACGGCAACACCGTCCATCAAAATCAAATACCGATATATAGAATTATGTACCATAGTGTAGTCTACTTGTGTACCAAGTTATATTGAAATCAGACCAAAACTGTAGGAGGAGTAGCATTTTGAAAGAATTTCAAAAAAATTCTATTTTTAATAGCCATGGCAACACCGTTCATCCAAATCAAAAACCGATAAACAGAATTATGTATATTAATGTAGTCTACTTGTGTGCCAAATTATATTGAAATCAGATCAAAACAGTAGGAGTAGAATTTTGAAATAATTTTAAAGAAATTTCTATTTTTAGTAACCACTTAGCAACACCGTTCATCCAAATTAAAAACCGATACATAGAATTATGTGTCCTAGTGTAGTCTACTTGTGTGCCAAGTTATACTGAAATCAAACCAAAACTGTAGGAGGAGTAGCATTTTGAAAAATTGTTTACAGACACACAGACAGACGGGCAGGCAGACAGACGGACGGACGCATTACTATCGCATAAGCTCTTCTGGTCTCTGACCAGTAGAGCTAACAAGGTAGAAATGACCATT
>NW_026920962.1:0-179944 GCF_032062105.1 Saccostrea cuccullata
TACCTGTATAGTTAACATAAACAAAACGTAGTACAAACGTTGTTAATCGTAGTAGCAGCGTATAGTAAAAAAACTATATACAGTGTAAACACAGTGTAAGCGGGCCCCCCTGTATTTAAGGGATAGGATAGGTTAGGGTTAAAAGGGGTTAGGGATAGAGACCTAAGGGGAAATTAGGGATAGTTAGGGTTAGGGGATAGGGTTAAGGGAAATTAGGGTTAGTTTCACTTTTGTTTCATGGTAATGAGGTTTTCAAAAAATGAAGCTAGACTGTGAATGAATGCGTGACGTCATAATCACATTCTTGTAATGTTTTTTGCACACGGCCCCAAAGTATTATACCTGTATAGTTTAGCATAAACAAAACGTAGTACCAACGTATAGTGTATAATGTAAACACAGTGTAAACACCCAGTATTTAAGGGGGACTATATGTAATGAATTAACCCACCTATCCCCCCCCCCCCAAATCTACACTCTCCTGACCCAGCTATCCCCCCAGGGGGACTGTACTGAGTTGATCCGGCTATGCCCCAGGGGATGCACTCAGTTGACCCGGTCATCCAGCCTGCTTCCGGCTAGGACATTTCTGGCTAGCCCACTTCCGCTTCCGCTAGGGCCCACTTCCGCTAGACCACTTCCGGCCACTTCCGCTTCCGCTAGCCCACTTCCGTCCACTTCCGGTTAGCCCACTTCCGCTTCCGGTTCAACCACTTCCGGTTCTGACGTCACTTCCGGGCTATCTAGACGGTTTATACTACTGTCGATTATGAAATTACATTATTGAGATATTTTGTAAACATGTATAAAACAGTACAAAAATCTTTAAAAATACAGGATTTTTTTAATGAATAAAAAAAGAAAAGGAACAAATTTTGTGTGCTAAAAGCCATCAGAAGCGTACTGAATTACAGTATATGTTTTCTCTAAAGTCCTTAACAACAAAGAATACTTACCGGTCTTTATACAGGTTGTTGTCTTTTTCAAAACTACACAAGACTCTTGTTGAAGACAACTATTTTGAACGCATTCTTTCATCAGTGCCTAGAAAAAAAATGTATTTATTTTTAAAATAAAATATATGAATTATTGCGAATTTGATAAGAATTTTATCTGATTGTGTTTTAAAGGTTCCACTGAGTACCACAAAATTTTTTATTGTATACATTCACTCCTACTCGACAACGTTAAGTCACTTGGAGATGAAAGGGCATTCAGAAAATATATCTTTATAAAGCAATGTCTTTCTGTTTATAATTATTTTCAAAACTTATTTCAAATTCATTTTCAATTGAATATATGTTATTCAAATATTCTAAACACTTTTCCATAATTTTTTTTATAGATTTCTCGAAATGTTAATAAACATACCGGTATTAATTCCTTTTTAAACAAGCTATCATTTACCTATTTTCAAAACTACAAAAATATTTTTAAAACACAAAAGAAAATTAAAAAAAGCGAACCTGAGTTCCTGTGATGTTGTTTATAAAAATGAAATCACTGTCACTGTGGAGGGATTCGGGGTCTAAATCCTGATTGATGTGATAACAAGTCAGTTGATTTCTATTATAATTCACAGATTGACAAGGTCCCTCGAGAAAACATGATCGAACACACTGTTGCAGTCCGAAAGGACTCAGTTGTGATAACACTGAAGTCACATTGGCCTTTCTTCCGTAATAAATATTCCCTGGTATTTTACCGTCCGTAAACAAAGGAAAAGTTTCAAACACATATATAAGAATAAAAAATACATTAAAACTCAGCATAATTTATCTCCTAAAAGGTTTTAGACACGCCACATTTGCTCTGGTAACGATTCCCAACCATGGACATCCATATCTAGGGGTAATGGAACCTTCAGGAACTCCAGAATTGATTGACATGCAATTAGACTTTACTGAAAATATCCAATAAGTTTGGCTATTGATCTAAATTTTAGAGCCATTACCATTATAGCAATCCACTTAGTTCTTTACTCTAAATATATGTTATGTATCTGAATTGGGAAATTAGAATGTTTGAAACTTTTCATCTAGAATGTATTGCCCCAAAATAGATGTTATTAGTAATAAGGTGGAAATCAAGTCAAAAATAGGATAAAATATACTGCTAGTTGTGCTAATTAACCTGTTTATTGAGATTTCATGAACTTGTTTCAGAGTAAGCCATTGAGAACTCAGGAGTGACATATATCCGATAAAATATTAATGAACAAATCAATTCGATTATGGTAGCTAAATTAACACACATTTTATTGAATGCTTAGATTATAAACAGTTCGGAGTCAATTAAGTCTGGTTTTCTTCAGCGATGTGGAACATAGCTTGTTAATGAAACTGTAAGAAGAATATTGATCACAAAAGTTAAAAAAAATATTTCAAAGGCAACCGAACATCATGTGACAGCTCCCTCGTAATAAATACACGCCAAACACACAGTTTCCATTATTTCTCTATTACGAACATTAGATCTAGACAAAAGCATCATACTTAATTGGAAATAAGTTCGTTAAAAAGACCACATTTTGATGATCCAGAATAGAATATTTAGTGCATGTTTTATCTTACCTTTTGGAATGTCCAAAAAAATCCGTGTTTTAGGGCTTGTCTGCTGGTTTCATGTTTTATCTACCTATCAAATATTTCTTTATTTGCAAGGTCTGTCTGTCTGTGTCCGTCTGTCTTTTTGGTTGTCTTTCACCCTCTTTTTTTTCTTGTGTAAACACCTATTGCAACATGGGGCCCTAAGACCTCACCTGAAGGACCGATCTCAATGTTCCGCAATGGATCCGAACCTGTGATGTAAGGACCATCTCCTTACTTTGCAATACTAAAGCAGATGCTCTAACAAAGTGATGTACCACTTTGCGGGAGATTAACAGATATTAATAAAATACAATTGTACTTATTATTTTTTCTCTATTTTTGTCCCCCGCTTGAAAAGTGGGGGATATTAATTTGGGTTTGTCCGTCCGTCCGTCTGTCCGACCGTCCGTCCGTCTTTCTGTCTGTCTGTAACGCTTTCGTTTCCACACGATATCTCGAGAACCCTTTGAGCTTTTGCAATGAAATTTAGCATAGCAACTCCCTGTGGACTAAAGAAGACCCCTATTGATTTTGAGGTCAAAAGGTCAAAGGTCAAGGTCATAAATAAGCAAATTCTGTCTGTTAAAACACTTTCGTTTCCACACGATATCTCTAGAACCATTTGAGCTATTGCAATGAAATTTTATATAACAACTCCCTGTGGCCTAATAAAGACCCCTATTGATTTTGAGGTCAAAAGGTCAAAGTTCAAGGTCGTAAATTTATACATTCTGTCTGTGTGAAATACTATTATTTACGGGCGATATTTCAAAAAATGTTTGAGCTTATGCAATTAATGTAATTTTATATCAAAACTCCCTAGGACGTCTCTCGCCCCTCTCAAAGTGCCCCGCCCCGTTTCTTTTATTAGTATTTATAGTATTACATGTCGCTATTTTTAGCGCAGGGGCATGAGGAGAGTTATTGCGTATAAAACAGGTTCTCGGCGGACTTTATGTTCTTATTACATCTATTAGAACTGTTTAATAAAGGCTAAATAAATCAAACACCATGGATTGTGTAAAAGTTTGAGAATACCGAACATATACAGGTATGTGACTTCACTTCTGCATATACTTCAATCCATGTAGAGTGATTCCGTGGTCTAGTGGTTAGGTCTCTCGCTTCAAGTGTAAGAGGTCCCGGGATCGAATCTCGGTCGAACCTTTCCTTTTTTTCTTTTTTTTTTTTACTAAATGATAGTATTCAGCATGTGAAATGAAAAATTCCATATAAAGAAATCTATACACATAATGAAGAATAAGCAATCAAATCTTTGTATGCATATTGACATACATGTATTTTATTTGCTTCAGTATACATGTATACATTTAATAATTCTACATATTCAGTCAGGGGAGCCGACTTTTTCCCTAAGCGGGGGACACGAATTCTCTGAATTAGCTTGTTTAACAATGAAATGACAGGGGATTCCAAGTCGTTCTTTGCACCTTATCCCACTTCTTATGTTTTGTAGTCCTTGTTTGCTCTGCCTCGATTTGTAATGCTTACATGGACTTTTGATCATGATAAGAGTTATCCTTATAATATTTCCATTTCTAATTTTTTTCTCTGTTATAACTCTTTGAAAGTTGTTGGATTTTATTTTTTGATAATTCTGCTGGAATGTAAATTAGGCAGGTCGATAGGTCAGGAGCTAAGGAGGCCTAATACGCATGCAAATCTCGTGCGCATCTGTCTCTGTGTCTGACGCTAAGGAGGCCAAATATGCATGTAAATCTCGTGTGGCTGCCTGTGTTTGACGTCAGTGGGCGAGGACTATTGAAATTAGCATGGAAGTCCTCGTGTGATTTAAGTCTATGTCTACATTTTTAAAGTCTAAATCTACAATTTTATTTCACAATGAAATGGAAATATAAGGAATCACTGTCTAGTTTTGAGAGTATGCCAGGGACATCAACAATAGTGGGAAACATGGGATAATTTTAGCATAACGGGCTTCGCCCGTTATGCAAATTATCCCATGTTTCCCACTATTGTTGATGCCCTGGCATACTCTCAAAACTAGACAGTGATTCCTTAATTTTATGTAAGGGAAGATAAAACTCGGAAATCATCCTTGAAAAACCAATTAAACGATTATAGTGAAACAGCGCAAACAAGGACCATTGAAAAGGTGAGATCAGGTGAAAATGAGGATCCAGCAAGTATACGCTGTTGACTGTTCACCACGCCGTAATTCTGTTGCCTCCATCTTATAATGCGATATATACATGTATGAAGATACAACATTAAAAAATGACCTAACATTTTGAAAATCATTGATCAATGTACGGTCTAGCAAAACATAGAATTTTCCTGTAAAACTAATATATTGGCCACAAATTTGTTAAATGTTAACCTCAACTACATTAATGATAATGTTGTTTTATTAAACTATTTGTTAATAACCAGCATCAGCTTTTAAAAATTCTACTATATTGAACATGATCTTGCCTATCGATTCAGTTAGGAGAAACACCTCATATGCAGATGATAATGGCATATTTTTAATATGGCTCTTTCTTCATACAATGTTGTATAAAAAAAACATGCAACAACTTTAATAATAGACAGTAACATAAATCTAAATCCTATGGTACTATATTTTTCAAATAAATGAAAAACATTTGTGGAGGTATCAGCATATAAACTTAAATATGCAAACTATATGTTCATAATTTTTACAACACAATATATTACAGTACAAGTTTTATTTTAATTGTAACACTTTATTTCATTAAATTCTGCGTTAAGCGGACAAATTCAGTAAGTTCTAAAACAATAATTTAAATTGTATCTAATATTGGTTTTCAAGTTAAATAAGAAATATCTAATCACTATTTTAATAATAAACAGCTCCTTTAAGGAAAGTAATTTCTGTTTTGTCAGGAAATTTAAAAATATGTGAAAACTTGGCATATTACTAGATATCTAATAATCAATAAAATTGAAAGACTTAATTAAACATTCGTTTCACGGTCTGCTCTGTCACAATTTAACACATGTAGATAAAACTGTTTATAGAAATGTAAAATAAAACCCAGGCGATTAATATGTACAGTAACTACAAATATTACCAAAAATGTACAGCTCTTTTGCACACAGTAACTGTTGACAAAATTATAGCGACTTTGAATTGACCATGATAAAAAAAGTCAAAACCAAAATTTATTATTTCTCATACTACTATTTTACAAACATCATAAACATTGTACTTTAAATTATTTTGTGAACTCGAGGAATTTGTTAAAACGTCCAATACAAATATGACAAGAATCAGTCCTCACTAAAATGAACAGGATTTCCTTGAAACTTTCATTCATTGTTTGTCATTTTCCATCATGCATGCACAGAACAGACAGATACCTCTCTATAGAGCTAACATTTATAAAATAATTGACAATGTACAGTTTCTATTTCACATATTTCCTCAGGGCAGACTGTCTAGGGAGCGTTTCGGTGGAACTCCTGTTTTTGTCTCCTCCGCGCGGCCGATATTTTCAAAAAATAAAATTCTGTAGGAAAGAAAAGATGATTAATCAACTACATAACCTACTATTCTTTAATTGTTGTGTGTAATTTAAAAAAATAGGTTTTATAGAAAAATATTTCATCTGCCATTCTACAGGATTGATATCTGCCTTTATCAGATTGTACTTTGAATAAACACAACATTGTCGCAATAGGCCTTTTTGGTTGGTTCTTATTAGATTAAGCAAATTTACCTTCAATTTGAATATACACAAGTATCGATGTGTTTTTAAAGAATCACTTCTTTCTTGGAGTAATAAAACGCAATGTTATGATGAATCCTTGCAAGGTTAGTTTACCTAAATGTCCTTTTGAGAAGAATGTCAACATCACTAAATTTCTGATATCTAAAGTGCGTGTCTTTCTTTTTACTGTAGATTCCATATTTTTTGCGAGTACTTATTATTGGGAATGGACTCTTCAACAATAAGTAATTATTTCACAAATGGACGACTGATCAAGAGATTTTACATATAGATATCAGCACCATAAAAAAATAAAAGCGAGTAATTTTATTTCGCGAACGGCGCTTCTCGCGAAATTACTCAGTAATTCCAGGCGTATATATAGGAATCTACAGTACTCTCAAGGGAGACTTCATGAGACGTTTTGTGTATTATAGCTTGATGATGATGTCTTAATATAGTTAGTTTGGGTTTTAGGAAAAAAATGGATAAGGATAGTTGTTAATTGTGAAGAGGTCAGAGGATGAAAGTTTGTTGATCTGAAGTTACATATGTTAATTATTTTAGAATAGATATTTCACGTACAGTTGGGCTGATGAAGGGAATTTATAGTTTAAGTTCAAGGATGACTACTGTGCAAGTAATTACTTTGGTGATAAAGAATCTTTATAGTAAATAAGTAAATTGATGGAGGCTGTTAGCACCTAAATTACTATATAATGTAAGTTAGACAGAAAGAAGCATTAGTTGTAATAAATTTTTCAGGACGGTACTTAAAATGTTGACCCGGTTTTAAAGAGCTATTTTTAAAGTGGTAATTTGAGAATGGTAATTTTGATACAGTTAAACAGATAAGAAAGCTTATGTTGCACTGAAAGGATATAATTAACTTTACATTGGTTAAACTGATAAGAAGGGTTCATTATACAGTATTGTCAATTTTAGAAGTAAATTTTAACTTTTCACAAGATAAACTACAATGGACTTGTTAGATAAATTGATTATTTGTAGATAATTACGTACAGTTTTAAGATCGTGCTTTTGCCGCCTAGCATCATGAGGACAAACTCGCGATAGTTGATAGTCTCTGACCCTGTAGTATCTACTTCTTTGATCATTTTCTGGATCTCTAGATGTGTCTTGGCTTGTCCAAGCTTCTCCATCATACGCTTCATAGCCATCATACCTTAGGCATTACAATTTTCAAAATAAGTAATGGTCTAATGGTGTAATGAAATTACAGATGAATTTGTATTTTGAATTTTTCTTTGCGTCCACATATTATATAAAACATTACCAATTTCGAGGTTTTGATCCAAATCGAACTCCAAAAATTTTTCTGAAAGAAAAGTAAAGATGAATAGTTATTTTCTCGAAAGAATGGTAAAGTTGGTTCTATACTGCTGCTTGAATGACTTGGACCATCTTCCTTTTAGGAATAACTGTCTTATCTTTCGATTTCATGATGTGATCAATCGATAGGCTTGCGTGATAATTTGCCAAAGGCGTTTTTGCATAAAATTATCACGCAAGCCAATTAATTGATCATCGTCATGAAATTGAAAAAGAAGACTGTCACAGTTATTCCTTATATTTACATGCTTTGATTCCGCCAATCTGCTTCTGTCTAGCTGTATTTCCCACCCTGCACGTGGTTTTTTTGGCACCACGCCAATACATTTAAAGTACATTTACAATTTGTAATTTTATCTCGGACGAAGACATTGGAAATGTAAATATTAGAATAAACACTTATCTCTCAGCATAAAACGGGTATCACTTTAACTCTCCACTGGAGTATCTTCTTATCCTTACCCTTAAACTGCTCTCTATCCTTTACCTGTACTAACTTACTTTGATTCTTACCCAACACCTTATCTTATACTGTGTAAACACTTACCCTAATACCGTAACTTCTTCTTTCCCAAATAATGCTCACTTTTCCCCTCTATGCTATGCTAACTTCCTACTTTAATACTGTGTTAACTTCCTACCTTTATATATGTACTGTGTTAACTTACCTTTATCTTGTGTTAACTTCCTACCTTTATTTTGTGTTAACTTCCTGCCTTTATCTTGTATTAACTTCCTACCTTTATACTGTGTTAACTTCCTACCTTTATACTGTGTTTATTCCTACCTTTATACTGTGTTAACTTCCTACCTTTATACTGTGTTAACTTCCTACCTTTATACTATGTTAACTTCCTACCTTTAGACTGTGTTAACTTCCTACCTTTATACTATGTTAACTTCCTACCTTTAGACTGTGTTAACTTCCTAGCTTTATACTGTGTTAACTTCCTACCTTTATACTGTGTTAACTTCCTACCTTTATACTATGTTAACTTCCTACCTCTATACTGTGTTAACTTCCTACCTTTATACTATGTTAACTTCCTACCTTTATAAAGGTGTTAACTTCCTACCTTTTTCTTGTGTTAACTTCCTACCTTTATATTGTGTTAACTTCCTACCTTTATACTGTGTTAACTTCCTACCTTTATACTGTGTTAACCTCCTACCTTTATACTGTGTTAACTTCCTACCTTTATACTATGTTAACTTCCTACCTCTATACTGTGTTAACTTCCTACCTTTATACTATGTTAACTTCCTACCTTTATAAAGGTGTTAACTTCCTACCTTTTTCTTGTGTTAACTTCCTACTTTTATATTGTGTTAACTTCCTACCTTTATACTGTGTTAACTTCCTACCTTTATACTGTGTTAACCTCCTACTTCTATATTGTGTTAAATTCCTACCTTTATACTGTGTTAACTTCCTACCTTTATACTGTGTTAACTTCCTACTTCTATATTGTGTTAACTTCCTACCTTTATACTGTGTTAACATCCTACCTTTATACTATGTTAACTTCCTACATTTATTTTGTGTTAACTTCCTACCTTTATACTGTGTTAACTTCCTACTTCTATACTGTGTTAACTTCCTACCTTTATACTGTGTTAACTTCCTACCTTTATACTGTGTAAACTTTCTACCTTTATCTTGTGTTAACTTCCTACCTTTATATTGTGTTAACTTCCTACCTTTATACTGTGTTAACTTCCTACCTTTATACTGTGTTAACTTCCTACCTTTATACTGTGTTAACTTCCTACCTTTATCTTGTGTTAACTTCCTACCTTTATACTGTGTTAACTCCCTACCTTTATACTGTGTTAACTTCCTACCTTTATACTGTGTTAACTTCCTACCTTTATATATGTACTGTGTTAACTTACCTTTATCTTGTGTTAACTTCCTACCTTTATATTGTGTTAACTTCTCCGCCAAATCTTCAACCTCTGAATAATCCTTGTCATTCAGAAAGTCCTGATGAAATGGTTATAAAAAAAAACTTGTTATATTTCAAACCAAGATAAATTTTATTTCAATGGGAAAATTATGTTTTAGTATACTGTAACTTAAAAAAACAAAGGGGTTAACAATGTAAAACGAAGAACAAAGACTTACCTCATTAATGTCGGATAGTTTCTTGCTTAACATCTCCATACGTTCACCATAGGCTTTCCCGCCTCAAAAAATATTTTTAAATAATATATTAGTAAAAACATATTTGGCACAACAAATTTAGGGGGGATATAAAGGGGATTCGAGTTTGTTAAAATGAACGGTCAGGACTTCTTTCAAGGGAAGATAATTTAGAATAACTAAACTTTGACTTATTATATTCCAAGGACTGTTAGGTTAGAAAAGTTTGAACTTATGTTATAAACATCTTTAATGGATATGGAAGATTTAAGTATGTTCAAATCATTGAACTCCGGGGGTAGGTTAATTGGTTCCATAAATGAAGATCATTTTTACAAAAGAAAAGGGAGGAACTTTGTACAATCTTCTCAAGAAAAGATTAATCATATTTGATAAAGGGGCATTTTCAATTGTAAAAAATTAAATCTTGACATAAAGGGGAAAGATAGGCTATAACAGGAGATCAAAGTTATTATATATGAATATTTATGAGGAAGAAGATTGATCATTTTTTTCTGTAAAGATCAACGATCCCATTTTAATTATTGGCATACTATTATTTATTTTAAGAATTAAAAATCCCAATTTTATTTTCCATTTCCGATACTTCCTTGCACTTCTTAGTACACGCAGCTTAAATCATATCAACTTTCCGTTTAGGTAAAAAGAGTGGCTTTTTATTTAGAAAATTTTTTATTTAACATTGAAAATTATAAATCCAGAAAAGCTTTGTATAACAAAGGGAATAATTATATATGTCTTAAAACTTCTGGTATTTACAATTTTTGAAGAATTAAAAAAAAAAATCTAAGGAAAGTTTATTCGTGTATTTGAGCATTTGAAAATTTGAGTCATCTTTCTGTTGATTAAAACAGAGGCGCTGTTACAGTCCTAGCGCTTACCCAGACAATATGCGATGCATGTACATTTTACAAAAAAAGATTCAAGAAAAAAGCTATTCATAACGAAAACTCTAATTTCCGCTGCTCTAGAAAATACAAACTCTCTTTGTGCATTAAAAAAAGCAAAACTTGAACCTTGTATCTGAGTACTAGTATTTGAAGTGCTCGGAGGTTTTGATTATTGAAATTTCTATTAATATCACAACTTAACCCAATTCCTTTACAATTTAATAAACCTTTGAACTTCCATCGACCTGAGGTTTTTTTTTTTAACAAAGTAAAGATTTTTTTCTAAAATAATATGTCCCTTACCCTGGTAATCTGGCTTTTTGGTCGCCATTTTTATCTCGTGTTGTCAATCTGTTTCTAAAGTTGTCAGAGCTGCAGAAACAAGCTCACAACTTCCCTGTCCAACGCTCACTTCCGCACAAACACAAAATACATGAAATATAATTTTACACTATCACATGTCGAGATTTGTTTTTTTTATCACCAGACAATCGTCAAGTACTAAAGAATTACGAACGGGAAATCGTTCATAAGTGCCCACAAGTTAGTTTTCAAGAGAAATCTCATTTTGTAATATTATGTAAGACTATTGTACTACTGTAACACGGAAGTATTGAATTGTGAATTTTTCATGAACAATTTATCAGATAGGACAATTTTCCTTCTATTTCTGTGTTAAAGTGGGAAAACATTCACCAATATCTGCCATGTCAGCGCTGTAGCACTTCGCGACAGTTATGGCCTGACAAACTTAAATCTAATATATTGTGGGGAAACATTGCTGCATTTACAGGAACAACACGCTGTCACGCTAACACAAGTCCGCGCAAACACGCCGCCGCGCTAAAAGACGCTTTCAAGCAAACACGTCGTGTGAGTTGTCTGTTAGCGAGACAACTTGTGTTAGCCTGACAACGTGTCGTGTGTTGGCGAGACAACTTGTGTTAGCCTGACAACGTGTCGTGTGTTGGCGAGACAACTTGTGTTAGCCTGACAACGTGTCGTGTGTTGGCGAGACAACTTGTGTTAGCCTGACAACGTGTCGTGTGTTAGCGAGACAACTTGTGTTAGCCTGACAACGTGTCGTGTGTTGGAGAGACAACTTGTGTTAGCCTGACAACGTGTCGTGTGTTGGCGAGACAACTTGTGTTAGCCTGACAACGTGTCGTGTGTTGGCGAGACAACTTGTGTTAGCCTGACAACGTGTCGTGTGTTAGCGAGACAACTTGTGTTAGCCTGACAACGTGTCGTGTGTTAGCGAAACAACTTGTGTTAGCCTGACAACGTGTCGTGTGTTAGCGAAACAACTTGTGTTAGCCTGACAACGTGTCGTGTGGTAGCGAAACAACTTGTGCTAGCCTGACAATGTGTTGTGTGTTAGCCTGAGAAGGTTAGCGAAACAAGTTGTGTTAACCTGAAAACGTGTTGTGTGTTAGCGCGAAGGCGTGCTGTGTGTAAGCGCAACTATGGGGCGCCGTTTTGGTATTTACTGCCAAAAAGTGATATCATCTATTCGAATAAGTGATATCACTTGTTTGATTTGAATTGGTGATATCACCTATTCGAAAAGGTGATATCACTTATTCGAATAGGTGATATCACTAATTCCAATAGGTGATATCACCTATTCCTTTCGAATAGGTGATATCACTTATTCGAATAGGTGATATCACATTTTCAAATTAATAATGAAATAACAACAGCTCCCAAGACCATAGGTCTCTAAATCTTATTTACTTTCACTTTCGTTCTATAGCTCATCATTCTAGGAGACAATAGATTACAGTTTTGCATTTAATTTTAATCAACCCATATAGAAATTGTAATTTGTTTTGCTCACAAATTAATTCATTTCACTTATCTATCATGTAAACTTTAAGAAAAATTGGAAAAACGCATGAAAACTGGGTAGTCCGAATTTTCTCGGTTCCAGTGGTAATCTATATATTATAGGGAGCATTCATTATTTATTGTTGTAAGAAATTCAAATAGGTGATATCAATTCAAACTGAATAGGTGATATCACCTATTCATTTCCAATAGGTGATATCACCTATTCGAATAGGTGATATCACCCATTGAAAATGAATAGGTGATATCACCAATTCGAATAGGTGATATCACCCATTCGAATATGTGAAATCACCTTTTCAAATAGTTGATATCACTTTTTGCCAGTAAATACCAAAACGTCTCATACGCAACGACGTATATTTTTCTGGACGCAGTTTTGATGAGCTTTAGCAAATGGCCTACCATCTGGACACCATAAATTACAGAGGCGATACGTGCACCATTTAGCGCAATTTTTAAAAAATCTATTTTGGTAGAAATAAAAAAAACCGATTTTTAACGAAGATTAGCAATGTTATTGAACCTCGTAATGCATGAAAAGAAAGAAAAAGAGATATAATTTTCGCATTGCATATGACATTTTGTAAATCAGTAAGAATTTACAATTGATGAAGTATGCCTCATGCAAGATCTAGACCTTCCCTTAATCCTTTCGATTCGTTCCCGACCTTAATTTTTCCTGTCGGTGATGGGAATATCTGTATCTATATTGTTTTTTTAAAAGTTAATGGAGCCAAAACGAAAAGGTCTTGATTGGTCACTATATATTTTTTTAAAGAAATGCAGTTGCTTATAAATATATATTTTTCTCCGAAACATTGATCAAAATTTTAGATAATGACACCGAAATGCACCTGCTTAGTAGATAAACAGTGCTTATATAAAGTTTTTTTAAAGTAGGCATACCTCTATTTGTGCTTAATCCACGATCTTATGTTACAGTGTTAGAATTATGCATACGAATAAGCCTTTATAGAGCAGAGAAACAGTATATATTTGAATCCCTGCAGTCATACGCATTAATTTTACGTACAAACTGGGTCAAAACTACACACAGCACACATGCCAGACTGCAGAAATAATGATCATTAAAAATATACAAGTTCTTTACATGTACTTGTTGTTCGTCAAGCAAAAAATAAAATCCTTTCTTCTTATTATAAAGCTTGACATTCACCATTCGGTATATATTCCCCTTTTACCCAACCCGTCAAGAAATCTAACTCAGTGTTCTGCTCGAAAAATTAAATGTGAATATTTGTTCAAAAATACATAGTTTGAATTAATGTAGAATACATTTAAGCAGTTGGATTAGAATTAAAGATTATAGCTTGATGTTTTTTTTAGGCCCCATTCGACAATTTTTCACTCATATAAAGACGTCACTATAATATACATGTCCATTGAGGGCTTCAAACCTTTACTCGGTACTCAGGACAATGAGCAATCCCTACCGTGACTAGAGATCTCGGTTTTTATGGTCTTATCCGAAGGAATTGCAACTTTCACTTCAAAGTGTAGAGCGCCTGGTGAAGGTCGTAGGTCAGTCGCGACTGAGATTCTTTTTTCAAACCGAGCCAAGATACTGACAAATAAGTTGCTGTGGCAATGATTTCATCAACCCAGTTTGTCAGCTAAAAATCTCACGGTGGTTATGTTTAGTCTTTAAGAGGTTCTTTAACTTCTCATAGACCATAAACTGAGAACAGACTTAAGTCAAAATTTCAAATTACTATAACTTTTGGAATAATTTTGTAATTGAAACAAATTTTTCATCATATATTTGAATTTAAATATTACACAACATTACAAATTTTTCATCATAAATTTGAATTTAAATATTACACAGCATCGCAACGATTTTTAATTAAAAAAAATATTTTGTTTATGTACAAAATAATAAGTCTACAGCTCTGCTCAACCCCACGTGCTTCAAAATAAATTAAATCATAGTGGTCCGGCTTATCTTTTTTCATTTATTTAAGATTAACATGGAGGCCCTATAAACAATTTGTATATGACAAAATTATTATTTTTATCCATATGGATAATTATATTTATTTAAGACATGTAATCGCTTTCTTTTAAATCTTGAACACACTCTATCCTCGTGGAACGAATGATAACTCTGCAAGGAAGATTTGAACAAAGCCAAGGAGTTGTCCCCCTAAATTAGAACTCTTTTGGTTCAGGAGTTACGAAAGGTGTTGTTTATATTTCGAAAGAAAAGAGTGTCACTGTCCCACTGACTGTCAGTCACCACTGAATCAGAGTTTGGTAAAAGCCATCAAAAATGTCGTTGGATCTACTCCCTGCAAAGTTAAAACCTATCGGGCATTACATAAAGACAGCGATCGAACATGACAAGCGGGATCCGGTGGTTGCGTATTACTGTATGTGAATTTACAAAGTTACCTTCTCAAATGTCAAAACTGAAACTTAGTGAAGGTCTACATGATTACCATGCAATTATGAATGACATAATCACAATTACTGAGTTCTAGTAATATATCTGAAAAGTCTAAAATGATATTTGTAATTTCATGTAAAGGATAATAGATGAACTAAGTTATGTCATAGGAAAATGGAAAGTTTGCTTCCTCAATCACTTCTACTAGTGACAGTAGTACATCTTTTGTGAAACGTTGCATTGATTATGATCAAAAGATATTATACTATTAATCATCTAAAATTATCACATTTAAACAATATTATTTCAACTTTTTTCCAACATTTAATAAATGTTGGGTTTGCTATTGTATATATCATGTACATGTATATACTAGATGTCGTACAAGACACAAAAGATAAACAGAGAAATACATGTGTATAAAAGGGATGGAGAAATTTATGGCAGGCTGAACCAGGAATTGGACCTGGAATCCTGCATCACTTATCAGATGTACCACTGACAGAGTCCCTGTCATGCCAATAGCCTTAAAATAATGTTAAACTTAATGTATGGCTGGATCAAGCATTTAATAATCTCTGTGGAGATTCAGCTGGCTAGATATTTGGCCTGATGTCATCAGCAGTGTGAGAATTAGTATTTAATTATCTTGACAGGTTTCATGCTGTGTATAGCTCATCTAAACACCTTCCTGAAGGACAAGAGAAAAAAATTCTGCCTACAATGGTTTTTCTAAATCAAGCCAGTTCTTTGTCAATTTTCTTGAAAAAAAAAAATTAGAAACAATTTTTCTTTAAATCCATAAATTTCATGGAGAAGATGTGTTGCTGACAAAAAAACGATGAATATAATTCAAAAACTGAAAAGAAACATGATCTGTTTTTTTGACATTCTTTTTAAAAAAACATTTTTTTGTTTGTTTTCTGCAGGTCGGTTTTATGCAGTGAAGAAAGGAATAGAAATTGACAGCTCTTCTCCAGAATGTAAAAGCTACTTACTGGGGTTGATGGATTACTTGGAGAAGGTAAGTGTTCTACACTTATACTGACTGTTACTATGAAGTAATGTATTGAACAATATTTATTACAATGGTTTTCACACATAAATGAATAGAATTCAAACAATAATTGTTCATTAATCATGTTGAAAAAATTAATCAAATCTAAAAGGAAAAGATATGTGTGCTTTATGTAATTTTTTTTTAAATGAAATATACTATTTGATTAATAAATGAATATCTTGTATTTCTTGCAGCAAAAACAGGCTGCCCCAGAGGATTCACCAATCAAAAACGAGGTCGTAGGTCAAGCACATGTGGAGAACTATGCCCTGAAAGTATTCCTGTACGCTGACAATGAGGACAGAGCGGGACGACATAACAAGTAGGAGTGTAAAACAATTGAATTAAATACATACTTCTGTATCATCTATAGGAGTTATCAATACGCAAGTTTCGAGATTATCTCCCTTGGTGCGCTCTTTCGTTGAGGAGGGGAGTTTCGTTGCCGCGTAAACAAACAGGTGGGACAGATATTTGTTATTGTGTATGTTGGATACATTGCATCATCGATATACCGGTGTATCATAACTACACGATTGTCAGGATGCACTCTGCAGCTTGAGAATAACCAAATTAAAGTAAAGGCATCATTTTTAAATCAAAAATATCGAAACAAAAAAGAAAATACCAGTGGATGTGAGACTTTTCAGACGAGGGAAGAGATATTGACCTCTAATAAACGATACACATGCATCTGGTCATTGCATGTCGGGAATCTAAATTACATATTGATTCTTTTCCTTATTTTAACTTAAAAAACACTTACTTTTTAGAAAATGTTCGTACAATGAATAAAATCTGTTACTTTTTATAAAGACTATGACGTTTTTTCGTTTTCAAGTACCCGAAAAGAATGAATCCTCTAAACACTGCAATTTCGCCCCTTCTTACATGCAGAATTTTACCCTTTTAAATAAGAAAATTGTTATCTTAAAGCTAGAGTCTTCAAGTATAGTCTGTATGGATACTAATAAAGGATTGTTTAGGAAAGAGACTTTCAGTATATACATGATATCGATTAAATAAAGTCGCATATTTCACTGTAAAACTTCGCCATTACGGCTATGTAGGTCACTGAGAACAAGTATTTGAGTGAGAAGGCGGGGCGTCTATCAAGCGTGCGATTTGTATGAATACATTAGAGTGTGTTCGAATTGTACTTAGTTTCATGATGAAGTGACACCTAAAACCTCTTATTTAGTGCTAGAGGACGACCAAATATAAGTACCCTTTTTTTTAATTTGTCAGGCTTAACTTCGTTTTTTTTCTGTTTAACTTACGAGTCATATTTGAAATGATTTATTAGAAATTCGTCAAATTATTTAAATATAAAGAAACACAATTATTTCGAATTTGTGAATAGAACGTATAATGCAGGATATATACACTTTTGTCATACTTTAAAACTTCATTTTTATAGAGATGATAATTAATCCATTAAAGCTTATGATTAATACATTAAAGCTCATTAAATTTACATGAATAACTATTTCATAGCATATACATATATGATTTTGCGAAATCACACCAAATACGGTTGAAATATGATATATAAACTTCACTCTGTGTATAAAAAATAAAATCGCAAGAAAGTGAAAATTAAACGACAGTTTAACGTCAATATTATCGTTGCTGGATATATAAAAAAAACATCAGTGTTAGACAAGTGTACTTTGTACAGTCCAGATTGCATCGTTTAATTGGGGTAAACAATAAACCATTTAAAAAAAATTACGCCCTTCACCATTCGATTTTTTGTTATTAATATTTAATTGTTGTTAGATTTTGTGCCGATGTAAAGAGTTATAACATGTCGTCAGAAGTAACCCGGAATTTCCCTCTATTCAATTAGGGGTGCATTTTGTGCAATGTGTTCGTCCAGTGACTTTTCACCCGATATATAAGCCTTATCAACGTCTCATACTTCAATTTCTTTTCCGTAAGGTTTCTTAAATTTGAAGTATGCTTTTGTAACAAATGGTTTATTTTCTAAAGATATGATAAATTAGTATTTTTTTCAAATAACGATCTATAAAATTAACGAAAAACTGAGAGAAAAATATTTAATATCTTCTAAGGTTTGATGAACGTACCACTGATGTGATAATTATACTTAGGAACAAATAATATATCCACAGTATTTTTTTTTTAATTCTATATTAATGAGATACAAGTAGTAAGTGCAAGATTTATGCTACAAGCCTCCAATATATATTGATAAATACCGAAAAAAATCAAACAAAATCAACTGAAATATCGTTATAATAACAAATAAAAAAAATGTGAACATGTCCTGAATATACCGGCATAAACATTTTATCCCAGAGTACTTTAAAGTCTAATTATACCCATTTGAAAATGATTTGACCATCGATAGCTCGCAACAATGGACACGATGTCGCATTGATCTGCTCAAAGCATGAAAAGTGAATAGATTTGAGTCACGTGTTCAATGCTTTGTTATTCATGAGGTCAAAGGCGGATTGAATTTGTAAACAAGGTGCCTTTACTATAGGGACAGGTACCCGAGATTTTGCACCTTTTGGGAAAATAACATGTGAGCGCATGGCTGTTTCAATTTCTTTCATGAATTAAAATGACAAGTATAACTCTTTACATTGACCGTATTTATTACAACTTGAAACACCAATGCGCTCATATAAAAAATGGGCTTGCAAAGTGGGGGTGTGGCCTAAAGTCTATGAGAAATAAATGCAAACAACGTACCCCTGCTATATTAATCAGATAAATACCCAATTATAGTGCAAGGAAGTGAAAATTGAAAAAGAAATATATAAACTACAGTGTTTAATGGAAAGATTGAGACAAAAATATGTAGAAAATGTTTAAACTTATTTTTTGTAAATTATCGGGGGGCCAAATTTGGACGTTTAAACGATTCATTCTTTATAGTAGAATTGTAAATATGCATAGTTGAGCTTGATAAAATCATCAAATGCATCCCTGCATAACATTATTATCTTTCTATAACATTTAATTAATTTTAAAAGCCATAAATATCGTTCTTTTATTTATGCACTTTTGTATACAGAGACAACCTGTCCCACCTCCATGCTGAAATGGGTACTTTTTGCGCCTCTATCGTAGGAGAGTTACAATCTCAAAACTGGCGTATTAGGAGTGATTCTAGCTTTTTTTTCCCTAGAATTCCTTTAAATTTTAGCTCATATGCTTTCAAGTTATTGTTGTGAGATGTGTATTGTTTCATTATGTATATAATTAGTAACATTAAGTTTCTTGAACATTCCAGAGTGGTCATTATGTTTGGTCATTTTTTCTAGAACATTCTTGAACTTTATTCATGTCCAGAACTTTCCAGGAATATCATGTATTTACAATTTCTAGAATATTCTAGATTTATGATACTGTATAAATACCCTGTCAATTCGATGCATAAATAATTGTGGATACATTGTCGTATAAGCATCATTGAGGTATTACTGGGATATAATTTCACTGGGACATTGTGTGCAGCAACGGACACTCTGATGTATGTATTTTTAGATTTTTGCTAAGTTTGTACTTAATGATTTGTATATTACTGTAAATAAATTATTGTTAAGTTTAAACTGTGTGATTGATCTTTGCTGGCATTTAGGGTTATTCTGACCCATAACAGAATTGGGGGCTCGTCCGGGATCAAGAATTTCTTGCACTTTTGCAGTTCATTGTCAGAATTTTGTTAATTAAATTGTTAAATTTGACTATAAGCCAGCAAAAATCAACATGGTATTTTCGGTCACAAACTTTCTTAGTTCGCCAAGTGTTCAGGTTTTTGATACGTTAAAAAAGGATGACTTGATCGCATTAGGTTTGCATTTTGGGTTAGATGTTAAATCCTCTCAGAGAAAGCAAGACATTAGAATTAAGGTTGCAAACAAACTAGTAGAAGAAAACATCTTTGAAAAATACGATCTTCCAGAATATACAGATAGATCAGAGTTAGGCTCTTACAAAATGACAGACTATCAGTTTCAATTAGAGTTAGAGAAAATGCGATTTGAAAGAGAAGAGCGAGAAAGAGATAGAGAAAGAGAAGAACGAGAGCGTGAACGAAAATTTGAATTAGACAAATTAGCAGCAGAAAGAGAAGAGCGAGAAAGAGAGCGTGAAATGAACTTTGAATTAGAGAAATTAAAATTACAAAACCAACCAGAACCGTCATTTGTCAAGAATGAATTTGACGCAGCAAAAAATATCAGATTAGTTCCAAAATTTCAAGAAAAATCTGTAGACAAATATTTTCCCCAATTCGAGAAAGTCGCAGAAAATCTTAAATGGCCACAACACGTTTGGTCAACAATGTTACAAAGTGTACTGGTTGGCAAAGCAGCTGAGGTATACTCTGCACTAGGGGTAGCTGAGAGTTCAGACTATGAGAAGGTCAAAGCAGCAATATTAAAAGCATATGAATTAGTACCTGAAGCATATAGACAAAAATTCAGAAAGTATAGGAAGTTTGATAATCAAACATTTGTTGAATTTTCACGAGAGAAAGAAGATTTATTCGATCACTGGTTTAGATCTAAGAAACTTGATAAAACCTTTGCTAATTTGCGCCAAGTCATCCTGGTAGAAGAGTTTAAGGAATGTGTTTCTCAAGATTTGAAAACACATTTAGAAGATAAGAATGTGAAAACTCTTGAAGAGGCAGCAGTCATATCTGATACTTATGCTCTATCTCATAAAAAGAATTTTGTATCAAGATCTCAGACTAGCAGCAATTCTACCAATTCAGACACATATAAAAAGAGTGGTTCAGGGTCTCAGTCTTTCACAAGTTCCCAGTCTCCATCCCAAGGTGGTTCTAAGTCCGGTCCAGGACGTTTTGAAGGATCTTCTGGAATAGGGTCGCTTCCTACTTGTAGTTATTGTAAGAAAAAGGGTCATCTGATCAGTGAATGCTTTAAACTTAAGAGAAAAAATGATTTTGATAAAACTCAACCACACGCTTGTGCGGCAGTTAGAGGTGATAGAGAAGCCTTAGTTTCGATTTGTTCTGACACTCCTGATGTCCAGGGTTCACAGTCCAGTTCTATTGATTCTATGGAGGATTATAAGCCCTTTATGTCTCAGGGATTTGTTTCACTCGGTGACTCTAGCGAAATAAAACCTGTCCAGATTTTGAGAGATACTGGTGCTGCACAGACGTTATTGTTAGAGGGCGTGCTTCCTTTGTCTGAGCAGACTTCTACTGGTGGGTCAGTTTTATTACAGGGTGTGGAGCTAGGTGTCATTGATGTTCCCCTGCATAGAATTAGTTTGAAGTCAGATTTAGTTACTGGACCTGTTATCGTAGGTGTTCGACCTACTCTTCCCGTTCCAGGCATTTCTTTGTTGCTAGGCAACGATTTAGCTGGTGGAAAAGTTGTACCAGATCCTATAGTTTGTGAGAAAATCACTCCAGATGTCATGTGCGATGATGAAGATGATGACATTTATCCAGCCTGTGCTGTTACTAGAGCGATGGCCAGAAGACGAGAAATGGAGGCAGACCATACTCAAGCCTTTGACGAGACGAATTCCTCTGTTGATATTGATTTGAATGACACTTTCTTATCTGACCTTGATGGCACTCAAACAAGCATGGAACCACACAATATCAAGAAGCAAGAGAAGAAAGAATTTTTACCAAAATTTGGTGGTGAGGATGATGTTAGCCAAGGCAAGGACATCCTCAGCCGAGAACGTTTACTCTCTGAACAAAATAAAGACCCAGATATCATTCAACTTAGTAAGAGGGCACTTCCACCAGAAGAGGCTATTAAAGTTGGAGAATGCTTTTATATGAAAGATGGCATCCTTATGCGAAAATGGCGACCACCTGACGCTTTCCCAGATGAAGTGTGGCGTGTTGTTCACCAGATAGTGGTCCCAGCTGCTTATCGTCGAGATGTCATGAGTTTAGCTCACGATACACCTATGGCAGGTCATTTAGGTGTCAATAAGACTTATAATAGGATTTTGAGTCATTTTTATTGGCCTAAGCTAAGAAAGGACGTTTCTGAGTTTTGCAAGTCATGCCATGTCTGTCAGATGGTAGGTAAACCAAATCAGAAGATACCATCTGCTCCTCTCCAACCCATTCCAGCTTTTGAAGAACCGTTTAGTCGAGTGTTGGTGGATTGTGTAGGACCTTTGCCTAGGACTAGATCTGGAAACCAGTATTTACTTACCATTATGTGTACATCCACTCGGTTTCCTGAAGCCATACCTCTTAGGAATATAAAGGCAAAGAGCATAGTTAAGGCCCTAACCAAGTTTTTCAGTTTTGTAGGAGCACCCAAGGCAATTCAGTCGGATCAAGGCTCAAATTTTATGTCGGGGTTGTTCCAGCAAGTCATGCATGAGTTGGGTATTAGGCAGTATAGATCAACTGCTTATCATCCTGAGTCCCAGGGAGCGCTAGAACGTTTTCATCAAACCCTAAAAACAATGCTGAAGACCTATTGTTACCAGTATGAGAAAGAATGGGACGAAGGGGTTCATCTTGTGCTGTTTGCTGCACGAGAAGCAGTCCAGGAGTCTCTTGGGTTCAGTCCTTTTGAATTGGTGTTCGGACATACAGTTAGAGGTCCTTTGAAATTGTTGAAGGAAAAGTGGCTGACTGAGACTAGTGATCTTAATCTTTTAGATTATGTGTCTGATTTCAAAGAAAAACTTTACAATGCTTGTAAATTAGCACAAGAAAATTTGAAGAGTTCTCAGATGAAAATGAAAATGTGGTATGACAAAGATGCCAGAAATAGGGTGTTTAAGCCAGGTGATAAGGTTCTTGTATTTTTACCTATTCCTGGTCATCCTTTACAAGCCAGATTTTATGGCCCTTATGAAATTGAAAGCAAGATCAGTGATGTAAACTATGTAGTTAAGACACCAGGTCGACGTAAAGAGAAACGGGTTTGTCACATTAACATGTTAAAAGAGTATTTTGAAAGGTGTGACCGAAATTCTGTAAAACCAGTTTCCACTTTAGCCAACGCTAAGACTGTTCAAAATTGTATTGAGAGTGATACGAGTGTAGAGATGAATGAGAAAGATTGTAATCAGAGTGTCCGCTTGAAAAACTCAGATATTTTGGCTGATTTTGATGCCAAACTTGGACATTTGAACATTCACCAAAAAGAACAAGTTAAAAACTTGATGAATGAGTATCATCAAATCTTTTCGGATGTTCCAAAGAAAACTAATGCAGCTTGTCATGATGTCATAGTGAGTGACGTTTTGCCTATCAAACAACATCCATACCGTATGAATCCAATAAAATTGCAGTACCTAAGAAGGGAAGTGCAGTACATGTTGGACAATGACATTGTTGAACCTAGTAAAAGTAATTGGAGCTCACCGTGTATTCTTGTACCAAAACAGGACAGTTCCTACCGATTATGTACAGACTTTAGAAAGGTGAATTCTGTTACCCAAACTGATTCATATCCAATACCTAGAATCGATGACTGTATTGACAATATTGGAAACGCGAAATTTGTCAGTAAATTTGACCTGTTGAAAGGCTACTGGCAAGTGCCGTTAACAGAAAGAGCAAAAGAAATATCTGCTTTTGCTACACCAGATGGACTTTATCAGTATAAAGTAATGCCTTTTGGCATGAAAAACGCACCGGCTACATTCCAAAGGATGATTCACTCCCTCCTTCAAGACCTCGAGGGATGCGAGGCCTACATTGATGATGTCGTCATATACAGCGACACATGGGATGAACATCTCCGAATCATGCGTGCTTTGTTTGACATTTTAGCTAAAGCAAACTTAACTGTGAACCTTGAGAAGAGCGAATTTTGTCATGCCTATGTAGAGTATTTAGGTCATAAAGTAGGTCAAGGTTATGTTGCACCCATTATGGCTAAAGTGGAAGCTATTGCAAAGTTCCCGATTCCTACAAACAAGAAAGAGTTAATGAGGTTTTTGGGCATGGCTGGGTTTTACAGAAAATTTTGTCCAAATTTTTCCTCAGTAGTTAGTCCACTTACAAATCTTTTACAAAAGAGGGTTAACTTTGAATGGACAAAGGACTGTGAAAAATCATTTCATAAAATCAAATCTGTCCTTATGAGCAATCCAGTTTTGTCAACTCCAGATTTTTCTAAGCAATTTAAGCTTACTGTTGACGCTAGTGATGTTGGAATCGGGGCAGCTTTGTTTCAAGAACATAGTGATAAGGTAGATAGAGTTGTTTCTTATTTTTCAAAGAAACTTACAAAATGTCAACAAAAGTATTCCACCATTGAAAAGGAATGCCTTGCTTTGTTGTTAGCCTTACAGCATTTTGATGTTTATCTGAATGTTACTTTGCATCCAATTCTTGTATATACGGATCACAACCCCCTGACATTTTTGCATAAATTGTCAAATAAGAATCAAAGACTGACTAGATGGAGTTTGTTGTTACAAGAATACAACATAACAATTAAGCATATCAAAGGCAAAGACAATATTATTGCAGATGCCTTGTCCAGAGTATCATGAACAAATTAGATTTTGTATTAATGTACATGAATTTTATTTTAATAATATAAGTTTTCATTGACATTCAAACTTTTTAAGGGGGGAGGTGTTGTGAGATGTGTATTGTTTCATTATGTATATAATTAGTAACATTAAGTTTCTTGAACATTCCAGAGTGGTCATTATGTTTGGTCATTTTTTCTAGAACATTCTTGAACTTTATTCATGTCCAGAACTTTCCAGGAATATCATGTATTTACAATTTCTAGAATATTCTAGATTTATGATACTGTATAAATACCCTGTCAATTCGATGCATAAATAATTGTGGATACATTGTCGTATAAGCATCATTGAGGTATTACTGGGATATAATTTCACTGGGACATTGTGTGCAGCAACGGACACTCTGATGTATGTATTTTTAGATTTTTGCTAAGTTTGTACTTAATGATTTGTATATTACTGTAAATAAATTATTGTTAAGTTTAAACTGTGTGATTGATCTTTGCTGGCATTTAGGGTTATTCTGACCCATAACATTATTGATCACTGCCATATTTATAATAGCCAAAGTAGTAATACATTTTTTGCATCATCTTTTAGTACTTCCACATCCTTGAAGAAAAATAAAACAACTTTTATAACTTTCATGTTGTCTTGTTATGATATAATATTAACTGATTGAATGAGTTAAACTTGATTGTAGGAATGTTGTCAAGTCTTTTTACACAGCAGGCATGCTGTTTGATGTTCTCTCTGTGTTTGATGAAGTCAGTGAAGATGTGAGTACTTTTATCTGTATTTTTTAACTGATAACAATTTTTAAAAATGTTGATATCTATGAAAATAGCTTAACATATACATTTTGCTATAGAACAATTAATTAGATGTAAACCACAATGAATTGGTCATCAGCAAAAGGAGACCTATTCCTTTTTCATGTCCAAAGAATAAGTCACATTCAGCTATAGATATATCTTATGCACCAAGCTTGACAGTTGTGGCCTCTAGATAACTACTTAAATGCTCAATGATATGATGCAGCATTTTATCATTAAACAGATTGAGAAAAACAAAAAATACGCCAAATGGAAAGCAGCTTACATCCACAAATGTCTGAGGAATGGTGAGACCCCCATTAGTGGGCCATTACCTGAAGATGAGGAGGAAGGTAAGAAAGAAGCTTTCTAAACTGATTTTAAAATTCATTTTGACCTTTATTATGTCCCCTTTGTGACATGTTTTCTTTTGAAGTCAAGCATACTGTAACTGCGATACAGAACACTTTTTGTGGGCATTTCTTATGCAAAAGCATTTGCAAAATATCAACAATTACGGTTTATTTTTAGCGATGACGGAAAGAATCTGTATACAGACACAAAAAATTCAATTCCCATGAAAACACTGTCAGTTTTTATTCAAGAATAAAATTTTACAATGTGAAGTTATTAGTGTCGGATTCAAAAATTTTAGAAAGGAGGGAGTGGGACAGTTAAATTCACAAATGATTAAATGTCTTAAGGAATTATAACCAACCAAGACACTATGTGGTGCGATCATTCCTTGTTGATAAATTAAAAAGCGTATACAAGTACACAAGTTTAGCAAAAATCATTTACGAAAGCGAAAAAGGAAAAAAGCTCACAGGAGGGTTGAGTGGGGGGCACCAGTGAGTGAATCCCCTTTGGTTACTCTACATTTTATTAAAAACATGAAGGTAAAATACTCCTCCCCGCCCCCTCCCCCGCTGTTCTTTCACCTGTTCATTTCAATTTTTTTATATTACCACAGGTGGAGGACATTGTCCGACATTTCTCTCAGAATAGGTTTTTTCCCCAAAGTATTTTTGTTTCAAAAACACTCCCACATGATTCTTACATGTATATATATTAAAATGTTTTGCATTAAATCGTAACTTAAATTCTAAAAAAATGTGCAACAGCTTTACGCAATCTTATCTAAATTTATTTTTTAAAATATAATGCATCCCCTAAATAATTATTTTAAAATGATAAATACCTGCATTTCTGCATTTCAAATAGTACATCAACTTTCTGCAAAATCATATATATGTAAATTAACTGTTGCTTAAAATTGTGTTTCTTATATTACTTTGCACCTGTCAGTTGCTTTGTCAATAGTGTGACAGATTACTTTGCACTGCCATTTGATGTATTTACACTCAGGTGACTGTGAAGGTCTATGTCCTCTTTTAAAACTTCTTCACACTATTGTATAGTATAACTACTTTACAGACATACCACAGCCTTCCACATTCAGTGGTGCTACAGCGGGAGCCTCATCCTACAGTAGCCAGCCCCCAGGTCAACCATCACCGCCTTATCCCTCAGGGAATCAGCCATCACCGGGAACACAGTCTGCACCAGGGGGAGCTCAAGGGTGGCCCCAGACACCACCTCAGGCTTCCTACCAGCCACCACCCCAACCTTCTCAATCCGCACCTGTACCACAGGACACGTGGAAACCACCGACCAATCCAAGTAAGTCTCATATAATACCATTGTACCACCAAACCCTCTCAACCTAACCAGAACACATCACTACCACGCAAAGGCCTGTGTTTGATACATGATACAAAATCTCTAGTTTTGGTTCGGTTCATTTTTCAGTCGGGATCATCATTCAGTCTGGTTTGGTAAAAACATGTTTCTCCGTATAATTAGTTTAAAGAAGTATATTTTTGTGGACTTTTAGTTTGTGAAATAATTTTCAACAGTCAAATCAATTTAATTGATTTCTTTTATTCATTTTGCACTTGAATAATTTGACTAGATTAAGTAAAAGGAAGCAATAAAAGTTGAATTTGTTTCCTTCTATCAAAATGTATCATATCGAAAATAACCAAACCGAGACCAAGTGATACGCATCGAACTGTTTCATTTCACCCCTAATATAATACCATAGTAACCACTAATCCAACCCCATCACTCTGCACCAGGCTTGTGGGTCATAACACCACACTTTTGATATCATTCTCACTTTAACCAAAGGAATATATAGCGGAAAAGTCAAAGCTGAACACATCTTAGTTTTATGTAATAAAGGTATATTTAAACTATATATCCCAGTAAATTATATATAATTGCCACCACCTATCTCCAACACTGTGTGCACCAATACCACAGAATGTGTGGGAACCATCGCCTAATCCCAGTTACTCATGTTGACCACTTTCACAGAAAAAAAGATGACATAGGTATGCATGATGGCCTACTTTTTCTTAAAAGGATTGCCAGTATTTCCATTATAGTACCAGGTTATGTAAGTGTATCTACTGACAATGACACTATCTTACAGGTGGTGTAAAATTAAAGACAGAAGATTACCAGAAAGCTCAGAAGTTCTGTAAATTTGCCACCAGTGCACTCCAGTATGAAGATCCAACAACAGCGATAGACAATTTAACGAAAGCTCTCAAACTGTTAACCACGGGAAAGGAGAGTTAGTGTCAGTCAGTGTAGATAATCAGCACACAGAGGAGACACAGTGTGCTTAATGTGATAGAGGTATCAGCTGCATAGTCAACAAATGTTTTTATGACTCTCTGTTTTGTTAGTAATATATTTTATGTGATGTGTGCAGGTTTTATTCTGCAAAATATTGTACACAGGGAAATTTACCGCTCTCTTCTTGATTTGGCGAATTCAACACAGGGCAAATTCAAAGAAAATAGTATAATTTCTGAAACAGAACTATTGCTGGTCAAATTTAAAACAGGCAAAATTGTTTGCAAGGGCTAAAATAACACAAGGCAAAATAATCCTGCATACAGTAATAGGCCTAGGACAAGTTTAAAAAGGATTCAAATAGCATGGATATACAATTTTTTTCTTTATAAAATTATGCTAAAAATCAGTAAAGTATTACAATTCACTTTATATACAAGTATTATGGATCAATATTACACAAAAAGATGTTATATAAATGTGCTACCATTCATTTCTATTTATCTCCTTCTGTAAAATTTAAAGCAAACCTTACAAGCTAAGAATTGATGCTATTTCTCACTTTATGGTAATAGGTATTGTTACAGTATGTGCTTGTTTGGGGTGCTTAATTATCCCATACCTTAAAAATAATTAATTTACAAAGCTCACATGTATCAGCAAATGATTGAGTCTGTAAGCTTGCATTTTCTTTCTTTCACCAGTGTACATCAAGTAAATTTCGAATATTTTGTCTTTTGTATAATAAACATGCAAACATTCATTTAAAAATGTGAAAACTTCAGCCCATTTTATTTTTAAGCATCACTCAGTGTACAATCCTGATCAATTACTTGGGGATGCTTACTCCTCCGTGGCACCTGATCTCACCTCTGATGTGTTAGAGGTCCAAGTCTGCTCTGTGGAACTGATTTATCATTTCTGAATACTGTGTTTTCCCCATGTTTTCACTTTGTTGTGATTTTATATTTATATCCAAAACTGTCATTGTTATCAAACAAAAGTTTTCATAAATTTAATTTGCTCATTTTATATGATAATTGAAGTTTTACAAAAATATTGTAAAAGTAATAAAATCAGTAGGCATATTACTAGAGAAAGAACAAAGCAAACATATGTTTGCAAAGATATTGAAAAAATATAAATTATATTACTTTTTGAATTATTACCTTTGATCCTGAAGAAAGATGCTGGATAACTTAACATAAGACAGATATTGGCTCATTGAACATTTGCTGAACATATTTTAATATGTAATAAATATATAAATGGATTGGGCAGCAATATATAAGCCCTTTCCACAGATATTCAAAGTAGTGCAAGCCACATTCTGGATATTTTCTTGACAAGTATAACTGTTAAAATTTTGAAAACATCCCCGAGAACACAACACTTCATCTGAAAAGGAATCCAGGCAAACCTCGAGTGACTTTTGAGAACAGGTTCCAGATCTTTTAGAATTTCCAGGAACAGGTTGCCTTGCCAGTTGAAACACTCTAGTCCAGTTAATCTATCTTTCTTAATTTCTGCGATTTCTGCAGCATGTGAGCAGAAGCTTTGTAGCCACATATTGATAACACTAAGGTTTTCTTGTAAATATGTGTTTTCATTATCTGTTGATACACTCTGCATTTTACTGAAGAGTTTCAATAGAAAACTGATCTCATATTTGACAAGATACTGATAAGAGGGACTAACATTCCAGACGTTCAGTGAAGAATTGAAATATCCGGGTAACCTGTTATTGTAGGCACTCTTCCTGAGTTCATACAGGACTTTTATCAATCCCTCCCCTAGACTCACACTATCAGCTCTACGTCTGGAGCTGCAGTAGAGGATCGCTGTCTTGATTTTATATGTGTCTACCTCCAGAATCTCCGTATAATGGAACAGCCATTTTAGAACTTTATACACCGTCTTCCAGTTCTCGTGTAGTCTCCTCATACATTCCTGTTCTGTCTTGGTGTACGAGATGAGCCGACATTCTGTCTGCTTCTCCACACACTTTACAGATTCACATGATTTCAGAACAATGTGGCAGCCATTTTTCTTCAACAATTCGTTTTTCAGCGACATTGTAGGAAGAAGATTGTTGAATGTGGATAGCGATGAATGGCAACACGACATCAGATCAACACATATTTCCAGCTCCTCTTTGGGCTGCCTTTCATACAGTATTTTGACCTTCGTACTTGGATGTTTGATATCTACATGACTGTATTTAGTCCATATCAATGTAAGCGTCTGGACATGGGAGAAAGCTTTGTATGGTTTCCCACGCACTGTGATATCCTTCATCGAGAACTCTCCTAGTCTGCCTTTTATTGGTTCTGATAGAAGCAGCTTCAGAGTCTCCCTCACGAACATGTTGAACTGTAACATTGCGATTTCAAACCTACGCTCGGGGCCGTCGTCTGGTTTAGCGCTATCCCACAATTCCTGATTGACCACTCCAACACGTGCGTATCCATCTCTGCACCCTTTCTTCAAGGAAATAGAGTCCACATTTGACAGCTGTTCCACAACCAGCATGAAATCGAACTCGTTCGGGAGTTCTATTTTGGTTTGTTCGAAGTAGCTTCCCGCATCAACCACTTCTGCTACTGAGAAATGACAACTCGGGTAGCACTTCAGAAGTTTGGGAAGAAGATTTTTCACTAGATGAACCACCATGTCTTCTATGTCTTTGACTACATCATCCGATACCCGGAAACTACACTGCTTGTCATGAATAAGACGTATCACCCCATCCAAAGATGTCATTTTAAACCTGTTGATAAAATTTTATTCTCTCAAATTTTTACAAAAGCTTTCGTTAAAGAACTAGAAATATGCCAACAGGACATAAAGGCCCCGCCAAGAGTTCATAAGAAATGCAACACGAAAAAGCATATTAGATTTGATAAAAAGATTTATTATACCTCTACTGATTTTTCACTATATAAAAGTAAATCGATATATTTTGCTGATTTCCTGAAAATCACCGTGAATAAACCGATTCCCTGAAAAACAGACTGATTCCCTGCAAAAAAAGAAAATATTTTGAATATTTTTTTTTTTATGAACTGATACACACCTATTCAAAACACTTAGCATTTTCTTCAGAAACTTACGACAAACTTAGAAATGTTCCAAATAAAAACTCATGAATATTCATTAATGAATCGAAATGCATCAAACACCATTTGTCAACTGGTCCCATATCAATCAAAAAGTTAAAAGAACCAGTTTATCCATTTTAAAACAGCAAATTGAAACAGAAATGGTGAGCTCAAGATGTGCGGTTTTAAAAATGTCTTGTTTGTATCGGTATCACAAAATAAAACAGTTAAATTAGGCCTATATCAATTTGATCTGAATTGTGGTAGTCTTGCTCCATCTTTGAAAATTTATAACTTCCCATGCTCATTTTTGTGCTCCATCATGTCCATATGACAAATGCAAGCAGTATTCTAAAAATAAAAGGAAATGCAAGAAAATATTTACAAAAATTTATCATAATTGATGTTAATCAATAAGAATTTACTAAAGTGTCCATCAGTCTGACAAATTTTCATTAACAAGATTGGTTTATAGATTATTGCATCAGTTATATTTGGGCACTGTATAAATGGGAAACAACATTTTTCTGTTATTTTTAAAATTGAGATAATCACTAATTCAAGAAAGTGGTGTCAAAGTCAAAATTGAAATGCGGATGAAGTTGATCTCATTATGTATCAGTATATGAGGTTTGATAACATTAGATCTGGAATAGCTTCTTTCAAACTTACATGTAGTTAAATTTAAAAAAAAGTAAAAGGACAAGTTAAAGAAAAGTTGATGAAGTTAAATAGTTTGTATCAACACAAATACGATTTGAAAAAAATTATCTTAAATACGTTTTATATAAGAAAAGTTGGTTCCAGGTCAAAGTGAAAAAGCTGATTTCTCCTCAATATGTACCTGCACATAAGGTTTGATAAAAATATTTTGACTTTTTTTTTCTGAAACTGAGCTGAACTCAGAGTGTGATGGAAGACGGACAAGACGAACACTTCTCGCCCTGGCTACATAAAACATGCAAATATTTATTAAATCGATCCGAAAATTTATTTCATAATTACACCGTCTCTTACTAGTATTTTGTTTAAAGTATAAAGTACACCATCTCGGAAATATTCACCTGTGCTATTTGATTCCAGTTTCTCTGCAAATAAAATCATTATGGTAAATAATGTAAATTATATTTATCATTTACAAATTATTATATTGTTTAAAATCAGCTAATTGCTGATCACCGCCCTTTTTTCATAAAAAAGCTTTGCAAATTTACAGACAAATGTTTGAGGACATAATGATTTAAAAAAAAAATTGCTTTGAATTTGGATAAAAATGCCTATCAATTTTTTTTTTTACGAAAGTCTGTATAATGTATACGTACGTATGTTATAAAGATGTAATTATTAAATGTAAGCCCAAACGAGTTACCTTAGAATTTCCCTGTCCTCGGAACAATATTACTGCCGTATTAGTTACAGTTACTGTATATATGCAGAATGTTTAGTATCCATTGAGTCCTGATGTTTGTAAATGTTACTCATATCGATGGATGTGAAGTAATCACGATTCAGTATCATCTCACACCTGCCCTGTTTGGTCAGTTGGTGGTTTCCAGTTTTCAGAGATCATTGAGTTGGTTTTTTGTGAATTGGCGTTTCTAAAACATGGATCACAATACGGAACGAAATTAAAACGAAAGTACATGTATACACTGAGAGTACGCTAAATTCCAAAAATATAAGGAAATTAGGAGGAATCACTTAATTCTCTTAAAAAGTTTCCTCATCAATCAAAATAATCATCATTAATGGAAAATGTAATATTTTCATTTATTTTATTTTTTATCGTAAAAGGAATATATATATAAAAAAAGCATGCATAAATTCTTTTCCCTCTCCATATTTAATTCTTTAAGTTCAGAAACATAGATCTAGCTGAAAATTTTCAAATAATTGTGCATTCTATGATAAAAGTGTGAGATTACTAGTATTTACATTGTAAATGTCTATATTTGTGCCAAAAAATGGTGCTTTTATCACAATTACAATGCACAATAGGTTCCCTATACCGCCATATTATTTCTCCTTTCGTTTCTCTTTATATGATATGAGTATATAAATATTACAACTTCTCGTTAAGAGTAGATTTCCCATTTTTCTTATCGATGAATGTCTGGAAAAATTCTAACGAAACCTTTAAAATAATTATAAATCGGAGACATGGCAAAAATACGGGTCCCTGGAGACACCAGCAATGGGACCAGGTACCTGTACCGTCAGAAAGTAAGCATCCTTGGAATTTCTTACATTGAATCTCTGCATTAATCAGTTTTGTAATCAAATTTGGTACAAAACAATTGCAATCAATTGTACAAAACATTAAAAAGTTGAACCAATGGTATTTTGTGGTTGTATTTGTACGATCGATATAAAATAAGGATTTTATAATTTTGGAAATGCTCACTAAATATTTTTTTCCCAGTTATATATCCATTTGATATAATTTGATGAGTCGCCGCAGAATCCACCACATCTACCACATGAATATAAAAAAAAGGATTTGCTTATTATAGACGTTATAAGCCACTACCTAAAATTTTAAAAGCACTATATATATTAGATCTTAAAGTGACATCATCACCTTATCCAAGCTGGTTCAAATAATTATTTATCATACCTAAAATTTCACAGAAAAATGGCAAATTCTTGCATTTTTCAAAGTACATCAATATGGCCGAAATTAGCACATTTTTTTTTTTCAAAGTGCGTTACTTTTATCCCAGAATTTACGCACTTTGTAAGTATTTTTTCCAAAGTGCGTAATTTTTTAAAGTACATTAATTGTAACAATGGTTATAACATCCTCAAGATAATAAATTCATTTCAATTTTACTTTAAAAGAAAAACGTGATTGGATGATCTGAATGAGTCACTATTCTCCCCAAACACGTGTAAAATAGTTTGACCTAAAAGACCATAAGAGTGAAACCTAGCACTTTGTTAACCTGCTATATTAGATTAATACCCTTTTTTCACTTTTATTGCTCAAAGTTCTAGCTGAGAGCACATCTATTTAAGAAAATAATTTTATTGGACTATCATAAGCAATTTAACCTGCGTCAAATCGTGATATCTACAAAGATAACGAAACCGTGGTAGTAAAAAGTCGATTATTGAATTATTAGTTACAGTGTTTTCATTTTATTGGCTTCGGTGGTATAAAAAAAATCTGATTAAAATTTCTGTTTATGTTTATAATTTTTTGACTTTTGGTTTTATAACATTTTTGCAGATCAATTGATCCTGGATTTAAGAACTGGTTTAAAATATAACTTCAAATTACCCATTCAGACTGTGCATACAACCTTCAAAGCAGGTTATCAAAACAGTTGCTTAAACAAACTCCTGAAAATTAATGCTGACCAAAGGTTGGGTCCTAGATTTCCTGCAAAGGTGTTTTTTTTTCATTTGGCTTAAAAAACAAATTGTGCAGATAAATTTATGATTTGGTGGGGCTAGAATTTAGACCTTTCTCATAATTTTGGTGCTTTTTTGTTAAATCTGGAATTTTCCAGCGCTCGAAAAAAAAGCTGTGGACATGAAAATCCTATGATAAAAATGTTCACTTCCTTTAATCGTTATGTTTGCTCACATATGATGACAATTATGTTGCGCACAAATGAAGACGAGTCATTTAAAATCTAATTTTTATATTGTACCGCCTTCTAAGTGTAAAAGACATGAATGACTCCAAAGCACACAGATTCTGTATCCACAACCTGGCCTGTTTTTAAAACTAGATACTGTCAGTTGATTTCGCATTTTGTCAGCATTTTGTTAAAGTCGCGCATTAAAGGGACAATTAATATGAAATCCATCAATCCTTTTGTATTCAATAACACAGAAGCAAAATAAAAAAAAATAAAAAAAAAAAAAGAGAGAAAAAAAAAAGAATTAGATAGATTACATGATCAGTACGTAGTGGTACCTGCTGATAAAGCAGGTAATAACACAGTCGTTGTTTGTAAGGTTCATTATACTGATTGAATTTTAGGAGAACTTGGATCTAGTCCTAAAAAACTTGTAATCCAACTTCTTCTCGCAGTTCCTTTTCTAAGGAAGGAATTCTTCAAAATTATTTGTCAGTTTTAATATTTTTAATATTCCAAACAGCTAAAATGAATTTGAATTACCATAACTGTTTTAGATTCCGAAACTTCATAAAAATCCTATCAAAGCAAGGCAAAAAGCGGGTTCCAGTGAATGTTCAACCAATTCTCTTTCTTTACTCTTCACTAATACCCCATTCATACGACATGATTTTCATACCTCAGTATATTTTACACATAAGTAAATTTACTCTCATGTGCAATTTTTGTCGTATGAACTGATTTACTCATATGCAAATTCTGCACAGTTGAGTAAATTTACACCTAGTCAGGACTAGGTGCAAATTAACTTTTGCATATAATTTGTAGCAAATTATCAATTCATCTGTGTAAATTTTGTCGTATGAACACGCAGCAAATTTACATAATAATAATAATAATAATATTTGTATAGCGCCCTATTTAAAATAAATTACTCTAAGGCGCTGAACAGACAGTGTTTCAGATATACAAGTAGTTAAATACAACATAATAATCATAAAAACATAAAACCTAAAATCATTGTACGAGATCATTACTTTAACATAAGAGTAACTAAAATTATAACTTTTTAAGATCAACTTAAACATATTTGTATTGTTCAAAGAAAATCAACTTCACTGTTAATTTCTTTATCCTTTTCATTCTCCTGGAAAATACATAATTATGTTATTCAAGCAGATATTTCATAATGGTCTCACCAACTTATTGCACTGTAGATTTCCTATTACCCAAAAAAGATTCCAATCGTCCTATTTCTGCTGAAGACATCAACCAGTAGATGGCAGCAGTCACCTTTTTCTTTACACCCAACGACTCTTCTACAGTCTTTAGGACCAAGGTCAAAACATTTTCCAACATTTAACAAAAAATGTTAATAAATTTTCTATCTTCCTGTGTGAATTCTTTTACCATTCTTTGTCCTTAAGTCATTAAGTTCATTTTTTTTCGTACAAATAAATCAGAGGATCGGATCTCTCTGAGGAAAGTCTTATACCCAAACAGTAAGGAA
Organism: Saccostrea cuccullata; assembly: GCF_032062105.1. Taxonomy (NCBI): domain Eukaryota; kingdom Metazoa; phylum Mollusca; class Bivalvia; order Ostreida; family Ostreidae; genus Saccostrea; species Saccostrea cuccullata. The sequence goes on from NW_026920962.1 coordinate 36,200, forward strand.
ATACCCAGGCCTTTTTCTTTTAAAAATTCACAATTCTGAATCTATCTCCTAGTTTTATATAAAAATATGAGGATTTACTTACAGTACATAAATCTCGTCCGAACGCATAGCAAATTAACTTTTACTTACGTGTGTAGATTTACTTATATGTAAATTTGCATACATAAGCAAATTTTCGTCGTATGAATGGGGTATTTAAGATATTAACGGTAAGTAGTTAAGGAGAAACTTCAAGAAGACTTTGCAACAATACATTCAAGAAGAGGTGTAAACCAGATCTGATAATTCCAGGAAACTTTTGGAAAATTTGAAATCACAAGATTTTATCAAAATCAACAGCTTAAAATCTTACCACTTTTTAACTTTATACACAGCCATTCCCTGAGATAAATTAAAATCTAGGCTTTTAGATATCATTGACAGCTGTGTTTTCAATAGAAATGGAACTCGTAAAATTACTTTTTTTGTCATTGGTAACTTGCAAAGTTTTTTTGTTCGAAAACATTCTGATTTTACACTCAAGTACTCTGAAGTTGACTTCAAAGAGATGCTTGAGTTTCTGATTGAAAATATTTATGTGGTTTTTTGAGATTTTGTTTCCTTCTATTGGAGTTCCCATGGGTTCTAATTGCACCCCATTGTTAGCAGACCTATTTTTGCATTCATATGAAGCAGAATTTGCTCAAAATCTTGTATGCTAAGGCTTTCAACTCTACATTTAGATATATTGACGAGGTACATGTAATGTCAATTAACAATTGTTATTGCAGTTATTTCCATTAAGTTTAAGTGTTGGTGTATGGGGATTGGGGTGGAAGTAGTTATTCAGGATTACAGGTTTTTTAAGCATTGGATTGTTAACAAGAATGTTCTTTCCCTTTATAAATTACGAGATACATAATATTTACTTCCATAAAGTGAATCTGTAAAAATATACTAGTATATGTTTTTCATATTTAATATACAAAGTTGCTTATCATTTACTATCGAAAAAACGACAGGTCCCTTTTTTAGAATATCAAATTTTACTTCTCGCATAAAAACGTACTAACGTTAGATGCACAGTTCGTGTTTTATATTCTAAAATTGAAAAATAATACATTTTTGAATATAGGTGATGCATGTGTCTAACTTCAATTTATATTTTATGCAGCCGACATTTACTTCAGGTATTGATCAAGTTTAAAATGGTATCGCTTTTGTTTGATTTTTATCCGCCTATAAGTTTTCAAAATATTTGCGACTATCGTCTCCATCAATAAGACGCATGCCTTTTCACACATATCGAAGAGGTTTGATGATCAAGACTCATTTCCATTGTTTACTTTATATATTTCCCGGGCGACAATTGATGATTACATCAATGTTTTCTTGTTTCCATTCTTATGACTATACTATATATCCTGGTGAGCTTGAGATATAAGATACCACATAGTTTGACACATCTGTTTCATATTTTGATATTTTACTTGAAAAAGACGTTAAGTTAATCTAACAATCAAGCTCTATGATAAAAGTGATGACTTTATCCTTTCAACCGTCAACTCCCCTTACTTATGCAGAATATTCTTTCACCACCTGCAAACGGGGTATATATAATTCGCACGAGCATGTTCTACTACCGGGGTATATACAGTTTCTAAAACGAGGTAAACTATTATCAAAAAAGCTGATGAAAAGAATATCAGCAGTCTCGTTTAAAGGCATCATTTGTTGTTAAGTTTATGGTCGATACAATGACCTTGTCAGCAACTACAATTACAATTTATCATTGAGCCAAATGCTGACTGACGCCTTTCGTACTAATTGTTAGTCCATTATTTATACACTGAATTTACGACGGATTTTTCCTTTGTTTCCCGATCATGACAAGGAGCACACGGAATGTGTGACTGGTCGGCAGGAGATGCTTACTCCTCCATGGCACATGATCCCTCCTCTAATGTTTTAGAGGTCCGTGTTTGCGCTGCTCCAATTTTGTCTTGTTTTATGGACTTTTGAGCTTGAATAGTGTTCGAAATCTCCATTTATTTCATTTCTGTCTTTTTTTTTTTATTAAACATTCTTTCGAGAATTGTTCACTCCTATCCAGACGCCACCACTTGCCAGTAGAGAGCTGAAAATTTAGAAGTATACTCGTCACCTGGCATTTTATTTTTAAATTTAGGTACCGACAGTTTGATTTTGCTTTTTGTTTGTGAGCATTTTGTTAGTGTCTATTATTTCTTTTTTGTTTGTTGTTTGATTTAACGTTCCTTCGAGAATCTATCCAGACGCTGCCACCTAGCGGTGGAGGGCTGCAAATTTGTCACTTACGGCCTTCGAATAGTGAGAGATCTTTTTCATGCAATCACTTTTGCAACTCGAGGTCTCTAGTTCATATGGTCTCATCCACAGGACCGGTCTCCATGTCCCATGATGGATTCAACCCCCCGAAGTTAGGATTAACTCTACTCTGTGTCTCAAGATCAATTGCTCTAACTAATGAATCATGCGTGCGACTACCTTATTTACAATAGTCTTCTACTTTTATTAAATACAAGACAAAGCAGGACAAGAGATGTTTTCTCTCACATGACACCTAAACTCACCTTGATAACAATATGGCAAGAACGAATATATGAACGTGCTTTTTGTAAGCATATCACTCATTCAAACTTGTTAAAAATTAGAAAATGCTTTTCTAAAGAAAAACTAAACACGTAAAAGGAAGTCGTTTTTTTTATATAGAACACATGAACATACGAATGTATACTTTTGGGTGGAGCGGCATTTTACCAGGTGAAATTTAAGAACGCGGATGTTTCCTTTTGACTTTACCTTACAACTCTAACCAAGCCTATCCTTAATTAAGGTCTGTTTTAAAAATGCTTATCTAAAGATTATCGAAATCTTTTTAACCATGGTGTTTTGAGGAAAAAACTGAGATTGAGATATACCTGAGAATAAATGTAAGATAATATAAATCTTATCGCCAATCAATACTATAAAATGCAACAGTGTGGTCACAGTTACAATGTATTGTAAAGATTATTATGAGACTGACTTCGAAGAACGCTGCAATTTAAAACACAGTAACAGTAAATTTACTTTTTTACAACTAAAATAGTCAAATAATATCTAACAAAACCAGGTATCCATCTTTTGTTTGAATCATTTGACCAAAACAAAGTAGTTTTGATAAAAAAAAAATTATTCCATACACACGTACGGATGATAATTAATCAAAAGTTCTAAATGTATGATATACCAGTAATATGATATTTCTCTCATAGTGGGGAGTAGAAAAAAAATAAAGCTGGATATCTTAATAATATGTCTTCCATTTGGTTCCACAGGTCACAATGCCCACAGTCTATATTTTGTGTGTTTTAAATGGCCTTACTGGTGTAAATTCGATCCACATGTTTATTTTTACTGAAAATGGCAGAAATTTGTGACTTTTGAAAGAATATCGAGAAATGTTTGTATTTCTGATAGCAAGCCGACTACATGTTTTACACGAAATCACCATATGTTAAAATGATAAGACGTCTGTGTTTAAATGGAAGTATAAATAAATTTTTAGTAATACAAAGGTATGTTGTTTTTATGAAATAAAGCGTCATATACTTTCGCTATCTGTAAACGTTATCATACTGAAAATATTTTCTCTTTACCTATACCGTGTTTAAATTGAGAATTATGTAGATTTAGGAATACGCCGATAAAACTTTAAATCTAGATTGAGTAATTAAAAACCAGCATGATAATTCGTTGTACTAACATCAATGCTGCTTTGTTTATATTACATGTATTTGTTATTTTGTTATATCTGAACACTTAATAAACTTTATAATTACAAAGTCACAATTTCTTCAAAGATATGTCTGAGTTTCCATTGGTATTATTGATGGGATTTACTCAGATGAAAAAATTTGATTGTAATATGTTATAATTTACGAAAAAATTTGATTGTAATGTGTTATAATTTACTGTAAAATACAGATGATCTTTGCATGTAATATCATTTATTAACCAAATAAACAAAATAAATTTGAATCACCATGCCTCTTTTGGATTCCTCAACATATACCGGTAAATCTTTACAAATAAAGATATACTGAGTACTCCATTAAACGCTCTTTTTTGCTTTTAACTATATAATATTAAAAATGAAGGAGAAACTAAAAATCTGATGGCATATTTCTGCCCCCTACATGCAAGATAAATTATGTTAACATGCAAGTTACAAATCTTTTAAGGGAATCTAATTGAAATATGGGTAAATTCCCGTGCTGACGCCCGTATCGGACATGGTAGATGCAAGATGCAACATAATAATAAGAAGACGCGATTTACTTAAGTTAACATGTGAGATAATTATGTTGACATGCAAGATATTTATGTCAACATGCGAGTTATAATTAATTATGTACACAGATATTTATGTCGACATGAGAGTTAATTATGTAGACATGCTACTTATTTATGTCAACATGCAAGATTCTTATGTTAACTTGCGAGATATTATGTAGACATGCAGGATATTTATGTTCACATGCAACTTATTTTTGTCAACATGAAAGATAATAACTTGCATATTAGCTTACATATCTTGCCTATTAACATAATTATCTTGCATTTTGACATAAATAAGTTGCATGTTGACATAATTATCTTGCATGTTGACATAAATAATTTAGTCGCATGTTGACATAATTATATTGCATGTTGACATAAATAAGTCTCATGTCTACATAATTATGTTGCATATTGCATCTAATATGTGAGATACAGGCGTAAGTAAGTAAATTTACCCATATTTAAATTATGTTTTGTTATAAGATTGGTAACTTGCATGTCAACATAAATAACATTTATATTACAATAATATACTCGAGAGATGATTTAAATGAAATAAAAAAAAATAGATACTTCATTACCTCCCACCCCACCCCCTTAAAAAAATTGAATTCATGAAATTTTACAAAAATTCATAACATCAAAACTACTTTTCACCACTTTATACGACCATTCGCTACGACGAATGAGAGTTCAGTCATTAATTTTAAAATCATAGAAGCTTCTTTCCGAATTAAAATGATATTCAATAAAAAAAACATTGCTAAAAGTCTTTTTTCCTCCATGGCACCTGATCCCACCTCTGATGTTTCGGAGGTCAGTGTTTGTTCTGCTCTTTTTTGTATTTTTTGTGGACTTTGATATTGAATACTGTTCGTTATTTCCATATTTCATTTCATTTCATTTTATTCAGGTAAAAATATCACAGAATGTGATGATTCATCATCATCATATCCTTCTTGCAACTTTATTCTGTAAAAAAAAAAAAACCCATTCTGATTATTTACAAAAGTACATGCACTCCGAAGTTGATATTATAAAGATTCTATTAAATTTCTTATTGCCAATATCTCTGTAGTTTTTGGAGGTCGTCTTTCGATAATCTGTTGGAATTCCCATGGCTATCAAAAATCCCCATTTATAAGAAGTTTTTGATTTCACACAAATCACAATTTATTCCATAACTTTTATACGAACAGAAGTCTCTTGCTGTGGCCGTCAATTCAAAATTTAGATATATCGATGACGTATCTATAAACTTGTATATAAACAAAATTCATTTGATATATACCTATAGAAAAAGATACTATATATTCTGACTAATTCATATTCGGTTGATGAAACAAGATCATCAACATTCTCGTTTAAAGTAATACTTTCGTAAATTCTATTGTTGATACAATGACCTTGTCATCAAATACAATTTATCCCTGAGTCAAATGCTGACTGACGATTTTCATACTAATTGTTAGTCCATTATTTTTTATACACTGAATTGACGACGGATGTTTAGATTATTTCCCGACAATGACAAGGGGCACACGGCGGGCGTGACCGGTTGGCAAGAAATGCTTACTCCTCAATGGCACCCGATCCCACGTCTTTTTTGTCGGAGGTCCTTAAGTTTGCTCTGCTCCAATTTTGTATTGTTTGATGGACTTTTGAGCTTGAATACTGTTCATCATCACCATATATATTTCCGTTGTATAATTTACTTCAAAAAGACGTTAGTTGTTAACTTAAAAGGACTTGATCTGCGCATACTTTTTGATAGGCACGTCACAATAATATAGCATAATAACTCACAATTTATCAAATTCTAAAATGTTTCGCTGATCTTGCTTACCTGGTAGCCTAGACTATGCATTGAAAGTGGCATTTCTATTATTTTTTTAAAATATTTAAATTAATAAACAACTTTGGAACCCTATTAATTTTGAGGGATCAATTTTTTGGTACAGATTCATTAATTTTATCCTGTTTTATTTCAATTTGTGAGTTTAAAAACACAAACACTGCAACTAAAAGTTACGATTTTAGTCTTTCTCTTTGAACATGTTGAAGTGTTTATACACACTCTTTTTATTGCGGACATAAATATGCATGGATTATCTTCAGTTTGAAAAAAATAAAATAAGTCTATTTATCATTTAAATTGAACCACCGAAATATTTTATTTTTCTATATATTACATGATATTAGTGAAAATCGCAATTTTGTCGCCTTTATCCCCCCCCCCCCCTTCTACCCTTATTTTCCACGTAAAACGACGTCGCGTGTTAAGAGAAAAATAAAGCATGGCGAGTAAATTATTTCATAATGTAAGAATTATTTATTTTTTAGAAACTTATACAGTATTGCAATCGTTTGTTAGTGTTATGTAAACCCATTGCGACCTATAAAATACGTATTTGGATAGAATAAATCTAAATTTTGTGTTTTGACATGCCCCCTTTTCACTGCAATAAAGGTTACCTACAATTTTCTTTTCATTTTTTATAAGAAGAATGAAAATTGCATGATATATGTGAAAAACAAAAAATTTCATCATGTATTTTTTTTTATTTTGTAAATTTCTTTGTTTATTGAAGAGTTTTAGTATGTAATTGTGTATAAAAACACGAAAAATGGTCCATATCTTGACAGTGCCCCCATTTAACTACAATAAAGGCAAGGTAACAAAATTTCATTCTAATTTTTCTAAGCATAAAACATACAAGTATATTTCCAAGAATTAAAATTTTTTATCATTCCGTTTTCGTAATTTTCAACTAGATCGGGTCTCGTTAAAAGGACAAACTTTTTGATAGAGGCATAATATAATCAAACTTTTATATCGTTCACATGCCTAATTCATGTACTTGTAGACCAATGTTATCTGCGTATGGTTCAAACGATATTTAATCTCATTTTTTTTTAAACATTGTAAGCTACTGATAAATTAACTACTCAGTCTCGTTTAAAGTCAAATATTTTGCAAATCCTTTGGCGGATTCAATAATCTTGTCAGCAGATACAATCTATTGTTAGATCGAAAGCTGACCGACTTTTTTTTTAACAAATTGATAGGCCATTACTTTCTCACTGAATTGTCTTAGGTTTTTTCTATTCGCTTGATCTTGCTTTGTATTACTTCATTGGACCCTTGTCCATCTTCATGTAAATGGTTCAAACTTTTAATCTCTCATTGGTTAGATTTAATTACTAAATATATAGTATCTTTTTCTATAGATATATATCAAATGAATTTTGTTGATATACAAATTTATACACTGAATTGACCACGGATTTTCCCGTTATTTCCTAGTTATGACAAGGAGCACACGGCGGGTGTGACCGGTCGGCAGGGGATGCTCACTCCTTCACGGCACCTGATCCCACCTCTGATGTTTTGTAGCTCATTGATTTCTCTGCTTCTATTTTGTATTGTTTGATGGACTTTAAAGCTTGAATACTGTTCGTTATCCTCACATATTTCCGTTGGATATTTTACTTGAAAATAGACGTAAGTTGTTAACTTAAAAGGACAAACTTTTTGATAGACGCATAATATAATCAAACTTTTATATCGTTCACATGCCTAATTTATGACTTATAGGCCAATATCATGTATGCCTAAGGCGTTTACACCTCGCAGATGATTCGATATTCAAGAGCATGTTCTATGTTCGAATATTTTTTTAACATTGTAAGCTACTGATAAATTAAAAATAAATTGATAAAACCAGGTTGCAAACAGTCTCGTTTAAAGTCAAATATATCGCAAGTCCTGTGGTGGATATAAACAAATTGTCAGCAGATACAATCTATTGTTAGGTCGAATGCTGACTGACGTTTTTTTTTTTACAAATTGATAGGCCATTATTTTCTCACTGAATTGTCTTAGGATTTTCTATCTACTCGATCTTGACAAGGAGTAAACGATGGCGGTGACCGGGAGGCTTACTTTGCCATGGCACCTGATCCCACCTCTGATGTTTTCAGAATTCCGTTTTTGCTTTTTTGTATTGTTTCATCTTCATATCAATAGTTGAAACTTTTCATTTTTTATAGATTAGATTAATTACTGAATATATTGTTCATTTAAAACATTTTTTTTCATTTATGATGACTTTTTTTTAGATTCAAGTTCTATCACTTACAAAACTAAAACACTGAGAAAACGTCTTATTTAAGTTGTTTGTTTTAACTGTATTAGAATAAATTTTGATTGTGAAATTAAAAATGAAGTGTTATTTTCTTACATAATTGGCAAGTTTTGCGGCGGGCACACAAACAATCCACTGGACTAATATGGTACCACTCTAGACCCTTAAGCCCGCAGTTATGTCGTCATTATCTGTTTTGTAAATATTTTCCATTGAAACGTCTTTGTCAAAAGGTAAAGCTAGCGTAGAGAATTAAGATCTTATTTTGTTGTCATTCTTTTCAAAACACCTGCTTTAAAGAAGATGAAATATCTGGTATTTTTAATGAGAAGGGCATCAAACTTTGCTTACAAAATCAATTGCATTTACATTAATTTACGATCATATTACCTTGCATTGTCATGAAAAATTGATTTGGAGATGGTGATGAAAAGTCAGGATGTAAAGATAAATAGATAAGCACCGATTTTGTGTGAAATATTTTATGTATAGATTCTTTTTTAATGAAGAACATTATTCAGAAATAAAAATATTAATTAAAAATATCGATCTGATTTTATAGATAGTTAAATTTATATATCACCTGTGAACTATAAAGCTACACGTTTGTATCCTGATATTATAGATCATGAAACCCTTTATGTAACGCAGTATGTGCAGGAAAAGAACATCAAATACCAATTAAGGTCCTAGAATTACTAGCTTCGAACTATTTCCTTGTGTAATTATCGGTCAATTAAACTAACCAAATATTTAATAAAGGGAAAAAAACTGAATGCAAAATATCTAAGTCTTCTTTCCAATACACACTGGTTTACTCGATCTATATTATAAAACTAAAATTGACCCGGTCAACTGAATCAAAACGTAAAACGCAGTAGGCTACACAAGGAGGGTTTTATTAATTGGGAGTTCTCACGAACTGGGTGGCTATTCAATACGGGGAAAGTTTCGAAATTCCTCCCCTTGTTCCTTTTGACCGAAGTAAAGAGTTCGTGATTGTGATGACGAGGCGGTCCAATAGACTGTTCCGCTCCACTGAGGACGTTTGTAAATCGTAGCCGTGAAGTGACACCTCAAAATTCAGTATTCGAATTCGTTCATGATTTTAATATTTCCTACATCGGAATAAGAGCATGGAATGACACATATGGTGATTCTAGTTCTTTATGGTAAGTACATTCGGAATAGTTATAGGAGCAAAATCATAATGTATATTTTACTAATTGTCATTCTTTTCTATGGGGATTTATAATTTAATGACCTGAAGTAAGACGATTAACCAAGATCTGTAAAATGCATTTTAAAAAGATAAACTTTTCAAAACTGGTTTCATTAGCATTTTTAAACAAAAAATACATCGTCTTACGAGAATACGTTTGAAAAAAAATTACCATGGCGTGTGAAGAAAAAAGTCACCCCCACACGTAAGATAAATAATGACAAATAAGTTTGGCACCGTAACATTTGAACAAGGTGCGAATGTATCAGATTTCTTGTAAGAGTTATTTATTTAACAAACAATCAAAATATTACAGTCCATTTCTTTTAATCATTTCTTTATGTTGTGGGCGGTGAATCGAGCCACTTTTCGGAGGCCTTCCTCATTAGGGCAGTACATTGACATACAATATAAAAAAATGTAAATTAGAAACTCGAAAAATAAAAGAATGATATGCCTCAAAACAATATGTTGCTTTTTAAAAGTTTATTTAATATTCATGCAGATTTTATTTTCCATTAAATGAATTTTGATTTTCTTTATGTTATTGAAAATGTTCTAAAGAATTGTATTAAATAAGGAATATTCGATTGACTTATTGTCTTTTATTGAACTTCAAAATTCATCGGTTTAAAACATAATATTTATTTTTAGTAAAATTTAATTGTTTAAACGAAGTTTAAGTGGACGACAACCCCGCGAAAGATAAGAAATCTACGGATCTGATAAGAATATGGCTTCTGTACGGGGATGGTCAGCATTTCTAGCGTGTTAGGTGAAACTGTTGTCTAGAAACAGGGCTGACATTACTGTTAATGTACCGGTAACATCCCCACCAAAAAATGTGATGCGGAATCCAGTCACAAACTAAAATAAATTACGTACAGGTGCCCGAAATCAAACGTCACAACCACACATAGGTATGTTCCTAGGGCTTTTACAAAATAAGGGAAACTGAAGGTAAATTTTAGGATCATATCGAATTTCTTTTTATATACGTGATTCAGCATTGAAAGTTACTGATGGTTTATTTTGTTTGAAATCGATGTGCATAATTACGTAAGTATGTAATATATAAATATGTAAGAAGGTGTACACGTGTATTACTATGAAGTTGTATTAATTTTCATCGCATATTAAATATCCTTGCATTTTAAGTTATGGTCGGTGCAGAACAATCTGTAATATTTGTGGTTTTAACGTATTTGTTCAATTTGTTAAACTTTTTATTCAGGTAGGAAATCGGAAAATTTGCTTAAAAGTTATTTCTGAAAAGTTAATGAAATGCTATTTAAGCAGAATATTTTCATTTCTTAAACAACATTTCCAACATCATTTTGCATTTTGTCACATAAATTTCTTACATTAAAATAAATGTTCTTTCTGTAAAGAAAATGCTTTAAATCTTAGTGCATCCAAATGCAATTATCTGTCATTCAATCATTCGCAACTTCAGAAAGTAAAGGTGTTAAATTAAAAGTGTATTTAAAATATAAAAGTATTTACTTATAAAATCTTTTATACCTCTGTCACAAATATCTTAACAGACTCCTGACTACAGGGTTCGTCTCTTGACCAAGTAAGTAACGATGATGCAAAATCCGGCTCACTATATCAAAATTTCCACTTTTTTAATTTTGACCTCACGTGACGCCGTGCACACAAATTTCAGGGACTTGTCAGGTAAAGGGCCCTAGGACTACACATATTGCATGTATGACAAGTTCTGACAATAGTAGTCGCTTTATAATTGTTTAAAAGAAACATTTGTTACGTCACAATGACAAAACATATAATTTGTTATTTCATATTTTAAGCTTGTGTTTGCAGTGTAAAAATGATATAAAACATGAAAATAAATCCAAGTTGCCACCTTGAAAAGTAATTACAAAACCATGTTTTTAAGTGGAAGATTTTGTCTTCATTGAAATATCAGACCCTGTTGCTTTACATGAGGACTGAGTCATTAATTGACTGTTTTACACTATTATTATTGCAGGGCGAGTAATGATAAGGTTTACCTAAGACACAGAGGACTGTTAGAGGGACAGTGCTGTTTATCTAAGGATTAATTTGGCGGTCCCTCCTTTTCCAACACATCAACGAGCAGCGAGGACTGAAACCACAGCCTAAACACAACTAAAACAAAGTCACACCAAACCTAATCGTCACTGGATTGAAATCAAAGTTTACAAGTGATTTGTGTGTGATAATAATGATTCCAAAATGAAATATTTGTTCGACTAAAAAGAAGTGTATTAAAGTATTTCCACTGGAAAAGTAACTACTGCTGATCATTAAGTATTATTTGTGATACTCGAAAAACAAAATACTCACATTCTCCGGCGATGAACCCCCCGGCCACTCTCTGTGTTCTGTGGATGGCGGTATTATGGATTCCTCCCATTGAGGGAGGGATTTCGCGCTCATTGACAAACACAGTGTGTCAGAGGAGGGACAGCGGGTGCACATGTACTACCGACTCCTCGGGAGGTCTGTCTGTATCATGTAAATCCCAGGGAGAATCGGAATTTCCCCTGGACTTACCTTCACAAGCTACCACAATGTAAGTTATTAAATTACAGCATCGTAGTCAAAAACGTTCTTTGAACAAACACAGAGTTGGAGCAATCTGTTTCCTACTTACTTTTTCTTGCACTGCATATTTTGTTTTCTTAAACCTGAAAGAATTTTATTTTGAAAATGATAAGGCCAGAATAAGAGGAATTTTAGGAACATTATGAATCAAAACTTTTAAACCACCAAACAAAATCAAAACACATGGCTTTGCTATACTTGAAAAAAAATCGTTTCTTCAATAAAAGCGACTTCGTAACTAGTCATATATATGGGGATAACAAACAGAATTCAAGCTCAAAAGTCCATTAAACATTACACAATAAGAGCAGAGCAAGCACGGACCTCTAGATTATCAGAGGTGGGATGAAGTAGGATGAGGTGACATGGAGAAGTGAGCATCCCCTGCCGACCGGTCACACATCCGTGTGCGCCTTAACATGTTCGGGATAAAAAGGGAAAATCCGTAGACAATTCAGCGTGTAAATAATGGACTAACAATGTCAGTCAGCATTTAACTTAATGATAGAAGAAGGATATGGAGATAACGAACAGTATTCAATCTCAAATTCCATAAAACAATACAAAATAGGAGCAGAGCAAACACGGACCTCCAAAACATCAGAGGTATATAGGATCAAGTGCCATGGAGAAGTGAGCATCCCCTGCTGACCGGTCACACCCGCCGTGTGCTCCTTGTCATGATCAGGAAATAACGGAAAAATCCGTCGTCAATTCAGTGTATAAATAATGGACTAACAATTAGTATGGAAAACGTCAGTAAGCATTTGACTCAATGATAAATTGTATTTGCTGACAAGATCATTGTATCGACCATAGAACTTACGAAATAATGACTTTAATTGAGACTGCTGGTATTCTTGTCTCATCAATTGGTAGTCAATAATTTACCTCCTTTTAGAAATTGTTCATACGTAGAGCAAGCTCTTGCGTATCGAATCAACAGATATAGACACTCCATATGCAGGTGATGAAGGTATATTGCTGCATAAGAAAGGGAAGTTGACGATAGAAAAGTCAAAGTCATCACGTTTATCATATAGCTTGGTTGTTAGATTACCATTAACGTCTTTTTAAAGTAAAAAATCCAAGTATGAAACAGATGTATCAGACTCTGTGGTATCTTTTATCTCAAGTTCACCAGGATATATCGTATCGACGTAGGAATGGAAATTACCATTGTTAATGGACAATACGTCGTCGATATATCTAAATGTCGAGTTGAAGGCCACAGCAAGTGTTTTCTTCTTTTCATGCATAAGATTTTGCACAAATTCTGCTTCATATGAATAAAAAAATAGATCCGCTAATAACGGAGCGCATTTGGTACCCATGGGAATTCCAATAGATTGTTGGAATACCTGGTCTCAAAAAACCACATAGATATTGTCAATCAAAAACTCAAGCATCTCTTTGATGTCAACTTCAGAGTACTTGTGTGTGCAATCAGAATGTGATTTAACAAAATAATTTTGCAAAGTAAATTTACGAGTTCCATTTTTATTAAAAAGCAGCTGTCAATGATATCAAAAAACCTGGACTTTAATTTATCGTGGGGAATGGTTGTATATAAAGTTAAAAAAGTCGTAAGTTTTTAAGCTGTTGATTTTGGTAAAATCTTGTGATTTCAGATTGTCCAAAAGTTCTTGGAATTTTTTAGTATCCACATATGATTTATACTAATGAAAAAATGTATTTTCTGAGAAGGTCATCGTATAGACCGTAGAACTTATATATAACTTTTTGACAGGGATCTAAAATTTGTTGGAAATCTAATGGACACTTATTGTGCTCCCTAATTAACAGACCTATTTAACATTCTGAAGTGACATGTATTTAAAACTTCTACAGCCGAAAAAAAGTTAAAATTTACCAATAAACAATATTTACTTTTATTCATGTGTGTACACTTGGTACACCCCAGTGAACTGGAAAATAAAGACACTACATAGTCAGCACATCTGTTGCATATTTTTATCCTTACTGACTATAGACGGTAATGCCAACTCAAAACTAAGTTGATGTCATACAAGATTACAAGTTTTTCCAAAGATAACTTTTCGTACTGTAGATCACTTAATTTTCGCGACACCTTATTTTCGCGAGATAGTCATTGACTCCTTATCAGCTAGACAAAATTTTCACGAATTGTGTTTGTTGTTCTATATAATCTTAAGGAATTCTATTATTTGCGAGAATGAAATTTTCGCGAGCATACCGTCTCGTGTAATTACACGAAAATAAGTTCTCGCGAATAAAAAGTGATTTACAGCATTTATGAAAAAAATATTCAAATTTGGCCTGCATATCTGTTAATTACTTCCAATTTATCTACTCAAGAACCTGATCTGAGTACGATAAATTTTTAAACCGATTCATGTTACTGATAAATGATAAAATTTTACGAAGATTTCAGCAAACCCTGCTTTAATTTAGATGTATTTTCAAATTTCTACCCTTGTTATAAATACTTTGTATGTAAAAGCTTCCTTTACCCATGTTGTATTTTGTCATGTTTGATGCCATTACTTTGATACTCAATTTGATTACGTGGTGCTTATTATATCTAATCAATACATATTTACTTTATTTTGGGATTTCTAATATTTACTTTATTTTGGGATTTGTTACTATTTGTTTTCTTCAATTTTTACATCTATTTGAATGCAAGTCGTCTTAAAATAGATTTAGAATGAAATAATTGATGAAAACAATTATCTCTTTGGCTGATAGGGGTGTATTCTGTTCCCTTATCCCTGATGGTACAGCTCAGGGATAAAGGGGAGAGATGTATAATTATTTACACTGAGCTATTAGATAGGTTATTTTTCATCCCTCATTAAACCTTGTTGCCGGTTGAGGAAACACAAATAAAGATTTTTTTTCTTAATTTTGAATTTCTGCAGTGTTAACGAGCATCGTATATAAGGTTTTAAAATTCCTTGGTTTTAATTAGGAAAGGACGAGCGATAACAAATCAGCTGCTTGGATAATTCAATGAAATTGAATACTCAATCAAAACAATCTCGATACACAAATAAGGAAACTATAAAATGTTTTTCTTCACACAGTGGAATATCAATGAAGACATGCCTTATTTATGTGCATCCATAATAAGACATAACTTCTTCCGATAAACCATGAAGTTTTTTTTTCTTTTCAGGTCATGTTAATAGAAGTCTTTAAGGGCAATCATTCGGTTAGAATTGTAAATCCACCCTCCATATAGATTGTTGACTTAAACTAAAATTCTTTCCACTAAATACCTTTGTTGACTTTGACATTAGTACAAACACCTTATTGTGGGTCAAATGGCGAATTAAGTAAATTATTAACTCCATTTAGTAGGGTTAAAGATAAATAACCCCGGATGCACTTAATACAAGTTTAAAATATTCTTAACCTGCAACAAAGGAAATATTAAACCTACTGCAACTTCAGGATAATAAAGAATTAAATACTTGTAGAATGGAAAGGAATGGTACTCATAATCTAATGATACCAAAACTTTCTGTAAAATTATTTTATAACAACAGACATCAAATCCAATTTTTAAAAGCAAATATAAGGAAACAGAAATATGTCAAGCATTTAAATGTACACACATGGCACAAAACAAATTATTTAGTTTTAAATGATGGCGCTATATTATTTTTACCTGAGTCACCCAGGTGACCTATTGCAATCTATTTTTATTTCGACGTCGTCGTCATTTTTCAGTTTGTCTTCTCCTCTGGAACCGCTGAAGAATCTTCAACCAATTTTGAGTCCTCTATCATCTGTAGTTTGTATGGGGCTCTATTGCTCACATAGTGAAAATGCAAAATTAAAAAAAATATATTTATCTCTCTCCTTGTATGTAAGTATAAGATTCTAATGAACAAGAATGTCTTTTCCAAACTTATTAAGTTCTGGCGTTAGGGCACGTAGGACCCGAATGAACATATATTGCTAACCAATTGCATGGTTATATTTATAAAGAGCATGAGTTGAAATTGAAATACTCTATACAGCCCTTTCACACTTGCAAACAAATTTGCCTTATTTTAAGTTCGCCCAGTCATAGTTTTGTTCAAGAGATTATACTGTATTCTTTGAATTCGCCCTGTTTTAAAACCGCCCAAATGAGGGTATACTAGTATGTTCCCTTGGTTAGGAGGTATAATATTACGGCGGGGCTCTTGGAATAAAATAGTGAAAATGTATTCTTTCAATATCTTCTTTTCTTCTCCAGAATAAAAATGTAGATAAACTAAAAGTATTGTGTAATTAGCAAGGGTAATTCTTTTTCTTTTTTTTTTTTACAATGTGGCTCTTGAGTCATGGGTTCTGGAGTTTGGACTTGACTCTGATGTGATCATTTAATTGTTTTTGGAGATTCATTCACTATTCAGTACATCCATATTTCAATTTAGATGTTAATTTGTGAATGTAAATAATGTAATTGCATGTAAATTTCATTAAGATATTTGACATATTATGTTCTTTTTTAAAGATGGAATAAAAAGGTGCTTTAATTTTGTTTATTGTTATGAAGGTTTGTAAATAGTAAACAAGTTAAATTTATAGATAAATATGTACATTAGATATCACTTAATTTATAAAATATGTCAAAAATGAAAAAAAAGAAAGATAAGAAAGAAAATGAACATTGATTAATTTTTATGAAATTTTGTGAATAAGGCATAAAACACAGACCCCTGGAATTTTCAGAGGTGGGATCAGGTGCCTAGGAGGAGTAATCACCCTCTGTTGATCGATCACACCCGCCGTGAGCCCTATGTATAAGCCAGGTAAATGGCACAATCCCGTAGCCAATTTCAATGAAAAACGATTGATATGTACATTGTATGACCCAATGATACGTTGTATTTGCTAGTTAACAAGGTCTTTGAATCGACGGTAAAATTTACATGTACGAGTTCAAAGGGTTTGTTGAAATACCTGTCACATTAATGAATATGTCAAGGATTCTGCTGGAAAATTCAATGTATTCCTGTAATCATTTTTACTTGAAATAAAAGATACCACAAAGACAGGCACTTTTGTTTCATATTTGGACATTTTACTAAAAATGACGTTTCCAGTAATGTAAAACTACATGAGGAACCAAATGACTTAAACTCTAAATTTCTATCGATAACTTCCCTAATATATGTAGCAAAATAGACTTATCAATCGCAAATTGAGTTTATGCCTCCATGGTAATTCGGAACTCACGGTAAGAGTTTGTTCTACGTACAGGCACTTTCTAAAACAAGGCAAGCTTCTGAGAAACAATTCTATGATTAATTAAATAAGGTTTGCACGGTAGGTGTGACGGGTCGACAGAGGATTCATACTTCTATATATGGTACCTGATCCCACCTCGGATGTTTATAGAGCCCTGTGTTTGCTCTCCTACCAATTTGTGTTGTTTCAATAGATTCTGAGGTTAAAATTTGAATGAAATCCCAATATTACACCATTTAGTTCCTGAAAGCTAAAGGAATGACTACTCCTCTTTATGAAAGATGTAGTGTTTGGTGGTATAAAAATAAGAATCAATATACATTTCCTTTAAATATTAGAAGCATTTTTGAAAACATTTGCTTTATCTGAATCATCATTCTGGATTTTAATGACGCATGAACATAATTAAGAAAAGAATAGAAAATATTATGGACCATTCATCCAGTATTCCATTTAATTCAAGCTATATTTAATATGTTAGCGTACTTAAGTTAATATATTTTTGTATGTTCTAGATTATTTAAATAGTAAGGTATTGGCCAGAAATGTTATGTATTTAAATGTAACTTATAATTTTCACATCTTATAATCTTCTCACAAACAGGTAAAAGTTATACAAATTATAACTTTATACAAATTTGTTTTCAACCGGACCATTTCTGTACAACAAACTCAATGATATTTTTATTAACAAGCACAAAATGTTACATATTAATTAATATTGACAACGATTACCAAAAAGGGTTTGCTTACTATGCAGTATAGACATTTAAAGAGATAGAGAGAGAATTAAGCAGATAGAAAATCATAAGAATTAACATTATATGTGTTACTTTTTCAGCACCTTATCAGGCTATCAAGTATATAACATCACCAGGTCTGACTTTCTAGGTGCTACTATGCTACAAGAATTGTAAGTACATATATATCTCAGTATAAATGGTATCACAGATACATCAGATACAATGCTAATCAAAACTAGTGCTAATTGTGCTTTTCTATGTGTCCCCAACTCCCTTTTGGTGCCATATTCCCTGTTATCTCTATTAAATAAGAAATACTTTATGGAATTTTTAATCAAGGTCTTCCAAGAAAAATACAAAATATATTTAAAAAATAGGCATTGCACGCGTGTTCATGTGCGTAACGACCATATTATCTTGTCTACACTATCTAAAATTTTAATAATATCAAAGCATTCAATCCAAAAGTATTAAAAAATGCACTCATTCGAGTGTATTTTTTATTTTACTCATTTCACGTGCACGCACGTGCAAGCACGTGCATAATGACTACACCTTCTTGTAGGAGTCCCTTATATTTAAATAAATCCCATCCTTTTGGTTGAAAAACAAGAGAGTTATAGCCATTTGAAGTTTCAGCCAATCAGATTGCAGCACACGTGCATGCGCGTGATTTCATGAATATTTTCTATATCATATTTTAGGATATCGTAATGCAACTTTTTTAAATTTCAAAGCATTTCGTCAAAAAACAAAGGAGATATAGCCATTTAAAGTTTTAGCCAATCAGATTACAGCACGCGCGCATGCGCATGCTTTTATTAAAATTTCAATATATCATGCTGTAGATCTTCATAATGTAGGACCATGTTGAAAATTTCAAAAGATTATGACAAGAAACAAGAAAGATATTGAGACTTTAGTTTCAGCCAATCAGAGCAAAGCGCACGTGCATGCGCGTGAGATCTTGCTATTTTGACCATGCCATCTTGTCTATACTACTAATGTATCCTTACATTATGAGTTTCAAAGCATTTTATCAAAAAATAGAAAAGTTCCGACTATATCTATTATATTGGTTATTTCAAGTGTTGCACGTGCGCGCTCTTGCAAGCACGTGCGCGCAAAATGACCTTGATTCCGCAAATCTGCATAACATGTCTAATTACCCTAAAAAGGTTTTACCTACCTCGGACGAACAGTTTACAAGATCATTCCCGGACAAAAAAGTACCCAGGAAGAAGAAGAAAAATAATAATAATAATAATAACTAGTGCTAACTGTAACGGGGACCGTTACAGATGTTCCCCAAACGCTCCCCAAATCCCTTTTTGTGTCTAATTCCTGTAAGACATTTTAAAAAATATAATCAGTATCGAAGGATTTCATTAAAGAATTGTAAAAGATAGATATCAACTATATGTCATTTAACGCATTGTATGCGCACGCACGTGCATGTACATACAAGATGATCATGGCATGTTGTCTTAACAGTTAACATATCTATATATCGTGAGAATAAATTTGAAAAAATCTTTATAATATACATTTAAATGATTTTTGAAAATATTGGCCATTTTGCGTATTTCGCGCGCGCACGTGCTTAAATGCATGTTCGTGCATTCAATTTTGATAGTACCATTATGTAGGAATCCATTATACCTATTCACATTTTAAATTTTATCCCGTTTCGTTGAAAACTAAGAAAGTTATAGACATTTAAATTTTCAGCCAATCAGATCGCAGCACACATGCATGCATGCGCATGCTTTCATGATAATTCTTATATATCATCCGGTAGATCTTCATAATGTATAACCATGTTCAAAATTTCAATGGATTTTATCAAAAAACAAGAAAGATATAGAGACTTTAGTTTCAGCCAATCAGAGCAAAGCGCACGTGCATGCGCGTGAGATCTTGCTATTTTGACCATGTCATCTTGTCTATGCTACTAATATATATCCTTATATTTTGAGTTTCAAAGCATTTCATCAAAAATTGAAAAAGTTACGGCTATATTCATTATATTGGTCATTTCACGTGTTGCACGTGCGCGCTCTTGCAAGCACGTGCGCGCAAAATGACCTTCGTTCGGCAAATCTACATAACATGTCTTGACCCTAAAAACATTTCACCTTAGTCGGATGTATAGTTTACGAGGGATTCGCGGAAAAAAAGTGCCCAGGAAGAAGAAAAATAATAATAATAAGAAACAGAGTAAAAACAATATGTTCCCCAACTTTTTGGGGAACATAATAATAAGAAACATTTTTTAAAAATTAATATGTTCCCCAACTTCGTTTGAACATAATAACACCATATGCTTTTCTATGTGTGCATCTGTTTCAAGATTATAACTAATGATAAAATTAGATAAATTCTTTTATTTTTATGTTATGATATATCATTGATTAAGGAATGACATTGTTTGAAAATATTAAAAACTTTCTAATTTATATTTCAGAAACATAATAAACTGTAAAATTCAAGTCATAGGGGGCTGGGCCCTAGACCATCTCTATCAATTGCAGACAATGTAAGTAGAAATATTGATCTAAAACTTTTTTTAAAAATAATCTCCTTTCTTGTGGCATTTTATGCTAAATATTATCAGATGTAAAACATTGATACATGAAGTCGTAAATTGCACTTGTTATTGAAAACATTAGTTCATTATAAAACTTTTTTAATAAGGTATGACTGACCCACATTATTTCATTAGAAAAAAAAGAAATGCATGCTTTTTTTGATTGGAGTGATTTTCTTAAGTACGAGAAATATGCACTAAATTTAAGAATAAATAAAGCAATTTATAATTTTTATCTTACAGTAATCTAGAAAGGAATAAACTATCCGCTGTGGATAAGAATACATTCTATCACATGATTCGATTAAAGAAAATGTAAGTAAATGAAATTTTTAATGTAAGATGATCACTTTGCATAATTCACTAAAATTTAAACGATATTAAGTGCCAATTAAATGAAAATCTAATCTGTGATATTTCTTTCTTTGTACAGCAACCTTAGCTTGAATAACATTAGATTCATCGACGGAGACGCATTTTACTCTCTTCACAACTTAGCGGAATTGTAAGTAAAATATTTCTTTCAATATTAATTTCTAAAAAAATGTATTTAATTATGTTTCTTAAACTTAATTTTGTAATTATTTTACATTGTTTCTAGAACGTCCATAAGATTTCTTTAAAAATAGAATACAGAGTGTACAATTTTCTTGATTAATAAAATAATGTTCGATATCATTTGTGACGCTTGGTATCATTATAACGTCAGCTCCAAAATAAATTGGAAATAACTGAGAAGCAAATCCAATTAATCAATGTTTTACTTGCTATTGTTTATTTGGTCCAGAAATTTGAGAGATAACCCATTACAATGTAATTGCGAGATGCAAAGATTTAAGGAATGGAGTTTCATCAGAAGACAACAGGTCGCCTTGCTGGACGCTAGATGTGCCAACAAAAATAATTTGTCCCTCTTTGATGTCAAAGATTTTGGTTCATGCACATGTGCGTATTGACAAACTTCAATAGATTTTGTATCATCTTACATTAAGGAAAGGATTGAAATATAATCTAAAGGCTTAATAAACTTATTATAAGAAATGGATTTCCTAAACAGCTAGTTAATTTGATACAGATGAGAGATATTTTAAAAATCAAAATTAACTTTTGCTATTCTTTTCTAGCCCCTACTTTGTTTCACAAGCACAATTGTTATATCTGTAGTGGTACGTTATCTCACAATGACTGTCAGGACCAACTATGTTCTACAAATGAGGTAAAAAATTAAGTTTTTAATAAATTACATAATCGTTACAATAAAAGTGTGATTAAATGCATTGGATTTTTTTTATATATCACAGTAGCTACTGATTTAGATGTAGCCATTGTCCTTCCTAAAACATTGAATCTTAATATTTTCTATGTATTTAGTTTCCATTTAAATTTGATTTAAAAAGGTCAAAGTCAACCGCATATGGGGTCACCATTTTGTTTAGGATATCTTTTTAATAATGATCTTATCATTAATTTGTATGTTTTTATTTATTTCAGGCTTGTTTTTCCCAGATCAATTATGTAAATAATAAAGTATATATCTACAAAGGATGTACTGTAGACACAGATTGTGCTAACCGAGAGAAACAGAATGTAAACAGTTGCTACAACACAGATGGCTCTCGAAGTTGTTATTTCTGTTGTCTTGACAACAAGTGTAATGGAAAATCTCTGGGACGTTAGTATTTATCTCTCTCTCTCTCCCATTCTTTTCGTCTTTCTCGCTTCATCTCCAATATGAAAAAGAATTAAACTGATATATTTTTGATTAAATCTGCAGATATTATAATTGCTGAATTTAAACTTTAAATTCATGTTACTTCGCTCAATGAAATAAAATTACAACCATTTGTACATTTAAGTTTTTGCAAATCAGGATTGAACCGTTGGTAAATTAAAGGATACGTTGTAAATCAGCATTCATATTTGCAAGCAAAATATGTGTATTTATATTAAATGTTCTGTTAAGTATTATTTTCAACGCCATGATTTTCTCAAGCTTAGTAGAAGCATTTTTGCTCATTAATTAGCCACATTCAGAGATGTTTTCAATTAAAATTGGATGGAATTAGCAGAGGCATTCAAGTTAAAATGTATAAGACCCATGTCTGACGTACAATGGATAGCAATTCATTCTGAAGGTCAACTAAATGACCTTATTATAAATCGAGTAATACTGTTTTTTTTTCAGGAAGGACAAAAGAAGTTCACTTTTACATTCCAATTACGATGCCTGAGCTAACCTATCCCTATCTTTCCCAGAATTATAATAATACTGTCTTTGGAACACTAAATATTGTAAGTAAAAGACACTGAAATGGTGAAATTATTTTTAAAAAATATAAATTTATTTATCTGGTCTTCTTTTGTCTGTTTAAATATATTTTTGATACTTTAATCTTATGAATCAAGATTTTTTTTTCACTGTTTTATATATCACTTACGACGGCGTATTCGTGTCATTTTAACAATGTAGAAATATTTTTTAAAATCGTTTGTACGATTTAATAAATCGTACAAACGATTTTAAAAAAAAATTCTACATTGTTAAAATGGCACGAATACGCCGTCGTAATCACTCGTATTTATTACAGAAAATATATTTACTTTATTAATGAATAAAATGAAATGCTGTAGGAAAAAAAAAATTACAAACTAATTTTTTCAGATGCGATACAATATTCTCACAAATTTTCTCGAGAGCAATTGCTCCTTTGCTGCTGATGATGTCACAGTACAACACTCAGGGTAAGTTTTTCTGTCATAACCCATCGAAGAAAAATTCATATAAGGTAAAATCTCCATATCTTTCATTAAACAAATTATATATTAAATGTTACCTTTACCCACGTTTTTACAGTCCACCCGAATTCACAATATATTTCAAGGCTATCTGTACGACTTTGAGGGAGTACAAAAAGACAGACATACAGTATGTACTTGAAAAGTTCCTAAAGTCCATCCCTTCACTTTCAGCGTTAAAAATCCTTAAAGTCGACATTTATTATACAGGTATGTGTGAACTTTAGTTTTTTTTTTCCATTTCGTCTTAAAGCCTATATAATAACTTCACCGAAGTAATATGTCAAACATTGTAATGACTAGGTTACTGTGAGGCGGAGAATACGACTAATTACCCCAGACAGGGAGTTTGGCCTGCTACTAAGTATGGAGAGGTGGCTCAGCTTTACTGTGCAGACAACATCCTTGTCAGAAGGATGTGGTAAGATAACACATTATTCTTTTTTTTAAATGTTTTAGCCCAGATCTCAATATGTTTTAATATTATATCTTAGTGTTAATTTTCGTTGCTTTCGAGGCACGTAGAGACCCACGAAAGTATGACCACCACGAAATTAAAAATTTCATACACACTACTACTAAACCTTTTCAAACAACGAAATCAAATCTCAACAAACCAAAATTTTCTCCCCAAATATCGAAAAATTTTACCCCTACAAAAATATGTGATTTTACAGGATTAACATTACATTCCAGCTCCGAGACTGAGGGCTGGGCTCCCCCGCCGTTATGTTCCGTAACACAACCACCGATCACCACAACCCTTGCCCCCACCACAACCACCGCTTCTCTAGAAGAGCTCTCCACTCGTACTGTGGATGATAGTGAGTAGATCTCAATTATACCTTTATATTGCTTTTGTCACAAAGAGGTTAAGCAATGAGAGTTACCCTATATTGATACTCTTATATTTAATTCACGATCTTATTATTGGGCAAACTATAAACTCCTTCAATTTGCAAGATCTTTATTTTACGTTTCCTAAAGTAAAACGTCCCTGCACATGTGAACTATATTCTTGAAAAGTGGCTTAAAGTTAAAACCTATCCATAACATTGAAAAACTAGTATTCCTTGAGACTGAATACTATTCGTTATCTCCATTTCCTTCTTTGTATGTTTTTAGATTCGGCTGATGAAATTGCCGAGCAGCTGTACCTTCAAACAGAGAGGGCCCCTGAGTTTACGGATAGAGACATCAACATGACGGTCTCTCTCCTAGAAAAACTAGAGAGTTTACAGAGCACGTATACCGCTGACAACAGAGAGAAGAATATTGTGGGCGTTATGAGTCACATCATGAATGTACGGGAGACAGAATTCAGTCTGGCGGAAAAGAAATTTCAATCTGCTAGCAGGTACAGAATGAACAATTAAAAAGGTCAAGAGATCATATTCTAATAAAACATCAAGCACTTGTTGTTGTGCTGCAGGCAGCATATGGTTACTTCTATCCAGAAATGTCAAGGAGTCATGTTTACTATTTCAATTAAAGATATTTATTTACCTCGAATTGTTTTTTTTCCTTTTTTGTTTTACGTATTTTATTACCTCTATGTCATATTTTGCTTATCATCCTTTACCATCATATTGAAATTGAAATGTTCAAAACAATATTTGCTAGTGCATTTGGCCGATCAATTCTTTTTATGTTTGATAAATTCAGGATTGAAATTCTTTAAATAAATTATAAGTACGTTTTTGTAATATTTTTAATATTTCTCATGATTAACTAACTTACTTCCCCTCTTACATTTAGAAAAAACCGCCAGCTTCTGTCTTTAAGAATACTACTAGAATCTGATCATAATATTTATCAAAATGTTATATTTAATTAAGAGAATCCAGTGGACTTGGTTTTGTAATGTACATAGAAATAATATAAAAGAATGTATATCACTTAATATATAATCAAATATTATATTGCAACATGGTTATCAACAAAAATTAATTGTGATTTCTTGTAATAGTCATATAAACTTTTTATTTTAACTCCAGATTACTAGGGTCCATTCAGAAGCTGTCTTCATCTACAAGCTTAAGTAAGGGGGATTTCAAACAGGTTGAATCCAACATTGGGATAATAGCGGCGTCCACCAGTAGAGCAAACTATAACGGCATAGTGCTGGCTTCACTGGCTCATCCCAGCAGTGAACTGGACGAAACAAACGTAACCTCTGATTTCTTGTCAATCAATTTTTCAATATTTAAGTTAATATATTAAATGAGATGATCCAAAAATAACGAATGCGAGAACCAATTACAGAATAATTGACATACGTTTGTTTATTTATTGTTTTAGCTGGTTCTGATAAAGGATGGAACGATTCCGGCCCAATCGGCCTCCTGGATACACCTTCCCAGACAACTCATGTCAGAACTACCGTCTTCTTCTGCACCAGCAAGAGTCACCCTAGCAGCCTTCAAAAACGACAAAATGTTTAGAGTAAATAAGTCTTTTTTCTTTATTTCAGCACAAATGTTTCTTTCTCATAATAATAATTCTTATCTTTAATTAGCTTATGAACATAGGACTTTACAAATTGTGACATTATTTATGGCCTATTAATGAAATATTATATTGTTTTTTCATTATTTTGGTTTTTTGTGTGTAGGCCATTCGATCGACTTCTAAACCAGATGACGACGATGATGATGATGAAATTATATTGAGAAGTGAGTCTAACAGTGTTATTCTCTCAGCACAAATACCCAACGTCAAAGTGGACAACCTTGACACACCCATAGAAATGCGATTCCAACAAAACATCAAGGTTTGTCAAATATATATGGTATTTAACTAATTTTCAATCCATAAAGTAAAACAAATTAAGAAAAAATTATATTAAACGACCTTTGTTAGTTGATAATTTATTTTCTATCCTTTTTTGTGAAGGTCAAAAACGAAATCACGGATTCATCGGTAATGATTGGTCACATTTTTAGATTTCTACTTACTTGACTTTTCTGCCAAATTATTATTCTTTCTTTATTATATTATGCTCTTTTATCTTTTCTAACTTGTTCTAAATCATTCACCATCTTGTTTTCTTCTTAATGCACTTCTAAAACCACACTTATTTTCTTTATCTCCCTGCATATTAAATTAACACTGTTACAGAATGTTTCGAAATATACTAAATACTTAGATATGTATTCAATATTTTATTTCTTATGATACACTCTCTTCTTAAAACATCTGACAAAATTTTTTTTGTTTACTTTGAAAACACAATTATCTGAATACTATTTTCAATGTAAAAATTCTGAGTAGTTTGTTAGCTAAAATAGATTTGTTTATTTATTATAAATTTACTTAGCGCATAATCTTTCTAAATTTTCAATTATTTTTTTTACTTTATCCTATAGGTCATACTAAGTCTTCAGAGTAACACATGGAATAATCATGAAAGCGATTATGAATATCTTTACCTTTCTAACCTTTGATATAAACTTTTCATTTGATTTAAACTGATTCTTTTAGACAGCAGAGAATGCCACCTGTGGTTATTTTATTGAGGTGGGACCTAACAAAGGTCACTGGTCAAGTGAAGGGTGTAAGGTCGAAGTTCACAAGCCAGGGGAGTATACAGAGTGTCAATGTGATCATCTCACTAACTTCGCCTTGTTGATGGTAAATTTTACAAGTACCCATTTTTACATTCTTTTTTATTTTTGCAGAATTTATTGCCATTAGTTTATTTTTATCGGGGTAATATAAATTGAATAAATATAAGTACATTCCAGTCTTTAAGAGTTGTTTCTATTTGAATTATTTTGTACAAATACATATATGTTTATTAATTAATTTTGCAGGATGTATATAGTGTGGGAGGAGATCTAAGTGAGGCCAATAAGATGGCCTTGACCTACCTGTCATACCTGGGATGTGGTATCTCCCTCCTAGGCCTCATCCTGACACTTATCACGTACTTCATGTTCAGGTACAGGAAAAAATGAGCCAACGTGCAACTCAAATGACATCACGACATACATATATATAAATATATTGAAAGAAATTATTATATTATATTATATTATATTATATTATATTATATAAGAAAAAAATGTGCCAAACAGATAAAGTACGTCATGCATACATATCTATGAAAGAAAAATTATATTGTTGAGTAAATAAAAATTCTTACAAACATATTTATTGAAAGAATCTATTGAAAGAAAAATTATATACGTGTTAAGTAAATAAAAATTCTCCACACAAACATATTTATTGAAAGAAACACCTATTTAATAATGATCATTGGAAAAATTTAATTCTTTTCAGAAAACTACGCAGCCATAATCCAGCAAAGATTTTAATTAACCTTTGTATCGCTATTGCTGCCACGGACCTTATATTTCTGGCTGGTCAACAAGAATATACTCTAAAGAATGAAATAGGATGCAAAGTAAGTACTCATTAAAACCAGATAGTGGTAATATACTTTATTATGACAAATAAATTGTAAATTATCAAAGGTGGTATTCTTTAAAATATATAACATTGTTTTTTTCTAAAGATTATTGCCTCTCCTCATCTCGTTTTTCCGCTGCGATGAGTTTGAAGTTGTAGAGCTAAGTCGGTTGTACATTGATATCATTTTTCTTTTCCAGATTGTAGCAGCCTCCCTTCATTTTTTCCTCCTATCCGCCATGTGTTGGATGCTAGTAGAGGCATATTACATGTACATAGCTCTCATCAGAGTTTTTAATTCACACATATCATTATTCATTCTGAAAAGCGTGGCAGTTGGATGGGGTAAGTGTTTTCTGCCATTAACAATTAAGATACCTGAAAATTTCATACATGTACCTTTTGAAATATTTTTCAAATGAAATGAGAAAATTTACTTTTTAAAGCATGTCATACATGTACCTTTTGAAATATTTTTCAAATGAAATGAGAAAATTTACTGTTTAAAGCATGTTTCATCGAACTCTATTACGATTATTTAGGTATACCTTTGCTCATTGTTGCCATAACACTTGGAGTGAATACAACTGATAACTACGGCAATCAGAAAGGAGGAATGTAAGCATCAAGAACTTAAAAAAAAAACGTTGGTTACGATATCAAAGATTTTACTTATCCAGTTTTAGCCCTTAAAAATTCACCATATTCTTCTTTTTACCAGATGTTGGCTGAATCCCATTCCATTTTACGCAGCTTTTCTCGCACCTGTTGCAATCATTATGATTATTAATTTCATTGTGTTCGCCATGGTTCTTCGCCAGCTCTTAGGAGCAGCAACAAAGAATCTTAACAAGACTGATTCCACCAAAACCTCATCGCGCTTGCGCGGAGCTGTTACTTTAGTGATTATGTTGGGATTGACGTGGGTGTTTGCAATTCTGGCCATCGATGGAGGGGCACCAGTTTTTCAATATTTATTTACAATATTTAACTCTCTACAGGGATTGTTTATCTTTGTGTTTCATTGTTTGCTGAAAACTGATGCCCAGAAGGCGTGGAAGAGGGCTTGTTGTGCCGGAGACAAGGACAAGGATTCAAAAACATCCAAAGGTATATACACCAAAACATGTTTGTTTATTATACCAATTATATTTCATTCAGATATCGTAAAACAAGACAAATATACTGTCCTCCCTAATTACAAATCTGAAGATAAATACTAATTACTAGTACTTTATTTTATGGTCAGACGACGCGTTCCTCAAAAATATATAATTTTCCTAAGACTTTGTCATTGAAGTAAAAGTACTTGAACAAGTTTCCTCAGAAAAAAACTAGGGTACCTTACCAGGCATTTGGACAAGATTCCACAAGGTCATATTTCTTATATAACCTTTATAGGTAATCTCTTGAATGGCCTATATTACAATTTTGGGTGAACTTATATCTAACAACATTTTGAAAACAATGTAGAAATCAGAAGAGAATGACAAATAATTTTTTTTTATATAATATAGACAGAAACAGAAGATATATTTGAGGAACGAGTCGTCTGACCTTAATCCTTCACAATTCAAAAAAAACAAACAAACAACATTTTACTTGTTTTTTTGCAATTTTTAGGTACTTTTCAGGTACTTTCTGTATATTATTAGATAAACCTCAATTTCTGACATGTAAATTTAATTGGTATTTGACATGACATGCCTTTTCTTTTATAAAACAAGAAAAAGGTGAAATACCTTCAGAGAAACCAGGAGGTAAATGACAAATCACTTGGATGAGTTTGTTTGTCAAAGGGTGACATTAACCTGAAACCTTGGAGATGTATTTTTAAAATTTTACTTTATACCTTTCAACTTGATACACTAATATCTTGTAAAATCCATGTAATATAAATTTCTAAATATGTAAAATTTGGCTTAAAATGTTAAAAGTATGGCTATGTCTAGCAACAAAGAATGGAGTTTGCAATATGCATAATTTGTCAGAATATTGATTTGCTGCCTACATGAACAGTTAAAAAAAAGGTTGAACAAAGTTTTTTTTTTCTTTTGTATTTGACTATTCAGCAGATTAATTGTGACTCATAAGTTTCGACTGAGAAAAAATAATATACAAACTTTATAAATTATTTATTCCTTTAGCAAAAATTACAATTTATTGACTATAATAGCTATTCCTTCCCCAATAATATTTTGCTTCAGTTATGTGTGGGCACAATTAATACTTACTTTCCAAAATTTCAAAAACGTTAAATGATTCTGACTCAGTTGTCATTCCTTTTTGAATTAACGTACACTGACAATTATACCAGATGTGATGATTTGATTTTTTTATATCATTAACATAAATATATTAATCTGCGCACTATGAATCTTGAAACAGGTTTAACTGTATTTTAAATATGATTTTACCTAGATACAGAAACACGTATAAAAAAAATTAAAGATTCGTTAGGAGATGTAAATATACATTTGATGTAATATTCTGCAAATAGATCTTTCTTTCAGAATATCTTCAATATTTTCGATATTGACCTATAAGATATCTATATATTTAATTAAAATATTTGACAGGTTATTCCAGCAATGGGCAAGACAACATGTCTAAATCTACAGCCTCCTTCTCAGATATTAATACAGACGTCAAACACAGAGGTATGTTGTTAGCTTTATACATTAATTCATATGTACCTGAAGGCATTACTGATTTCAAAGATAGATTTGCTTAATTAAAAACAAAAATCAAACCTTAATCATATTGTGACTTTTTTAAATAAATACGTAGCATTGCAATAAAGTAAAATAATATCTGGATATAAATGTATATCGGAATTATCACCAGTTATTTATGTATTACAGAGAAGTCTGCTAATGGTATTTCCAGCAAAAGTCGTGCGAAAGATTTCCCATCCTATTCTGGATCATCTATTTGACAAAATATACCAATCAACAAACAACAATAACTTAACAACAATAAGAACAATCATTAAACAACAATCAACCAACAGGTTGCTTTATACAGATCTCGGTTACTGCTACTATAGGAAAACTTATTTCATCAAAAAGCTTTGAACATGTATATTATGTTTAACAATCACGTTAATTTCTAACAGTATAGCATTGTATACTTCTATAATTATTTTCATGTCAATTATACAGAAGGTTTCTTGTATATGTTTTGCTGTTATCTGCTACACGTTCAATTTATGGAAAATGATTTTTAGTTAAACTGTGCAGAAACAAGTTGTTTTGATTTTAATAAAAATATTTAAAATCATTTAAGATTGAATAAAATAATACTCAAATGCCTAATCTTTTTGACTTTTTTCTTAAGATAACAAAATTTATTGAGTTCGTGTTTCGTGTTTAACTAAAAGTTCACGAATACTGTGTGATTTATGCGAAATATGTGTATATCAAAAGGTTAGTATCTATCAGATTAAGGATAAACTTCTAGAGATTCCATTAGATTGACTTACATAAAGGGAAATAGTTTAAAAATTATCTAGCCAAACTAAAGGGAACAAGTACATTTTAGATATTAAAGAGACATGGAATAATTATATCATTTTCAAAATACTGGATACAGGGAAATTTTTGCTCCCTTTTTATTTTCGCCACTTTGGCTCTACACTCGTTTGGGCGAATTAAAAACGGGACATATTCAAAGAATATAGTATAATTTCTGAAACAAAAGAGGGATTGAGCGAATTTAAGTTAGGGCAAATTTTTTTGCCCTTGTGTAAGGGCGAAAATAAAGCAGGGCGAAGGAAACCTCTGTGTACTGGTTAAATATCAATATTATGTATTGAATAATAGTTTAATCCCAGATAGCAGAATGTTATTGGACCTTTGTTGGGCCAACAATGCTCCTTATGTTGGGCCACCGTTTGCATTCAACATTGGGCCATCGGTAATTTGCTCATCGGCCCTTAATCAAACCAACTTGTTGGCTTATTGTTGGGCCAATGAAACAGTTAATATTGGACCACTGTTGGGCCAATGTATTATTTCAATATTGGGCAAACATCATTTTTGTACAATTGGGCCATTGTAAGCAATTAATGTTGGGCCAACGGTAATTTGCTCATCGGCCCTTAATCAAACCAACTTATTGGCTTATTGTTGGGCCAATGTAACAGTTAATATTGGACCACTGTTGGGCCAATGTATTTTTTCAATTTTGGGCGAACGTCATTTTTGTACAGTTGGGCCATTGTAAGCAATTAATGTTGGGCCAACGGTAATTTGCTCATCGGCCCTTAATCAAACCAACTTGTTGGCTTATTGTTGGGCCAATGTAACAGTTAATATTGGACCACTGTTGGGCCAATGTATTTTTTCAATTTTGGGCGAACGTCATTTTTGTACAGTTGGGCCATTGTAAGCAATTAATGTTGGGCCAACGGTAATTTGCTCATCGGCCCTTAATCAGACCAACTTGTTTGCTTATTGTTGTACCAACGAACGGATATTATTGAGCCATTGTTGGCCAACTTATTCTTTCAATATTAGGAAAACATCATTTTTGGGCCAACGTTGGTTTGTATCTTATTGGCTCTCCATCATGACAACTCATTTGCTCTTCACTGCTGGCCATTTGTCCTCAAAATTGGGCAAACGTCATTTTTGTACAGTTGGGCCATTGTAAGCAATTAATGTTGGGCCAACGGTAATTTGCTCATCGGCCCTTAATCAGACCAACTTGCTTGCTTATTGTTGTACCAACGAACGGATATTATTGAGCCATTGTTGGCCCACTTATTCTTTCAATATTAGGAAAACATCATTTTTGGGCCAACGTTGGTTTGTATCTTATTGGCTCTCCATCATGACAACTCATTTGCTCTTCACTGCTGGCCATTTGTCCTCAAAATTGACAAACAGATATATACAATAAGGTTGTACTAGTTTTGTAGTACAGTTTAATGGTAAAAGTCCTTTAATACTATCTATATATGCTATATATGCTAGATTAGTAGTTTAAAACATATTCTCAATATCTCATAGAATTGCCATCAACAAGTATTGCATTGTAAGTAGCTCTACATTAATTAAAAAACTGGGGAAAATGAAATCAAAATATAAAATTAAATTATAACATACTATGATTTTATTGCTCATTGCATGTAGAAAAATGAATAAAGAACTAAAAGTTGGTGCTCACTTCAAGAGATACATGTAGGGTTACATGACTGTATACTCCCTCTCTGCTGTAAATTTATGCCCAAGTTAAGTAAATTACAGGTATCATTAAGCACGTCTAACAAATAATCAACCCCCCTGTTCTTAAAATAATACTAAAATGAATCCCGTCATTTTGATTACTTACACAAAAATGTTTCTGGCATCTGCATCGTGTTTGTAACCGACAAACAGACACAGAAAAGGGTAGAACTATAGGTATGTCACACTATATTACAGAAAAAAGGTTAGGCACTGACACTTTCCATCTGATCCCTCTCCTAAGTCTTTTCTTCTATCTCCCGAGTCTCCTCCTCCCCCTTCTTTTCTTCTCTGTCCGTTTCTTCCTCCCCATCCCTGTCAATGGCATACCTTGGCTATTCTTTGATTGTGTTCTCAATGTCTTTTTAGAATCTCCAGTAGCACTAAAATTGTAGTATTTGGTACTTAATACATTGTTACTTTTTCAGTAAAGAGTAAAAATACGATTAAATTTACAAGTATATCACTATATGTTTAAGCTGTCAATCAAGTAATAACCGTCTTTTTTTTATTTCATGGTGTGATTAAGTGATTGTCTTGCGTGATGAAGGCATTTATGCATAACATTTCTACGCTTGATCATCATTATCATCACAATGATTTTGATTCAATGTTGCCCCATATATAAAATACATGTATTGAAAATTTGTCGTTACACTGAACAAATTTTAAAATGAAAGAACCCAATTTATGTTTAGTACTGAATTAATTTTGTTTAAACTTCAACAAGTTCAACATTTTCAAAATGTTTGATCATGTACTCGACGTTAAGTGTATATAAGTAAATTAAGTGGTAGACTTCTGAAATGCATTCTACTAGACACAAATTTCAATCTAAATAAGGGGCAAATTATTGATTGTTTTAACTGTATCAAAACACGTTTGTTATTTTACTTTCATTTATTTTTCTTGTATAGAAACAAAAAATTTAATCACTGATAATTTATTTTGTTTTGAAAAATTATAAGAATTTTAGATTTATTTTAGCTAGCTTGTATTTTCAAGTAGGATTGGTTGTAGATTTATTTCTGATTGTAGAGACGATCAGATTTGTTATTATACAGATTTGTAACAATTAAATGTTTATACACGTTGGCCCAATTTTGGTCCAATATATCGGGCCAACATTGGGCCAAGGAGCAAAATGACACTGGGCCAACGTCAGTTGCCAACATCGGCCCAATGTTCTTGTTGACGTTTCGCCAACAATGTCGCATTCATTGGGCCAATGTTGGCGCAACGTTGGGCCAATATCTGTAGAAATAACACTCTATATTGGACCAACGTTGGCCCAACATATCGGGCTAACATTGGGCCGATGAGAAAACTTAAATTGGGTCAATGTCATTTGCCAACATTGGCCCGATGTTACCGATTACATTGGCCCAACGTTTGCCCAATGTTAGCATGCTATCTGGGGTACAGTGTTGACCAAACAGCACCTGGCCTCTGCACTTCCCCGTGCCTAATTTATACAGATTTGTACATGATATCGTTTAAAAACTAAACGTTAATTCAGCTGTGCCGAGGCAGACATATTATAAATACTTACAAAGTGGATGCAGATATGCAAGGTATCAGTCTCATTGCGCTCGCTCGTGTCAGATTAAAAATGGCGCGGATATTACAAGTAGCCCGGTTGTTGTCTACCCATGATGCTCAGTCAGATTCATGGTATATTGGGCCAACGTAGGGCCGATGCCAATCCCAAAACAAACATTTTCTCTCATGATAATAGTTTTATGATATAATGCCAACAGTTATCCCAACATTAGCACACCATTATACATAATCAGCTATCAATATTCCATGTTGGGCCATTGTTGGCCCAATCAAGGTAACCCAACATAGAAAATAGAACCATAGTGTAAGATTGGGCCAACGATGTTCTGCAATCTGGGAATTATTACAAATAAATAAGCATAAACGCAATTTAAAAAAATAGAATAAAACACTCTTTGGTGCTCTGATCACTTAAGTGCAAAGTTAAAATGTTGGAAATATATCTAAACAAAAGCAGGCATCCAATGATAAGCATGGACAAAGAGAGTCCTCTTACTAATTTCAGAATGTGCCAACGTTGTCCCAACGTAAAGCTCAGCAGCTAATTATAAAATTAACACCATCAATTAGCTGGCAGTATAATAATTGGACCAACGTTGACCCAATATAAATATCCCATCTTTAAAACTCCTAAACAAAATAACACTTGTGTGTATTACAAACATTGTGCCAACGTTGAGCCAACATAATACTACCAACTTGATAAGACATTTTCTTTAAGGGTGTATTAGAAACATCAGGCCAACGTTGGTCCAACATACTATTTCAACTTGATAAGGCACTTTCTTTAAGGGTGTATTACAAACATTGGGCCAACGTCGGGCCCACATACAACTACCAACTTGATAAGACACATTCTTTAAGGGTCTATTACAAACATCGGGCCAACGTTGGGCCAACATACTACTACCAACTTGTAAATACACGTTCTTTAAGGGTATATTACAAACATTGGTCCAACGTTGGGCCAACACCAGGATCCTTCCTTCCTTGGAAACTAAAGTGAATGGAAGTTGTTTACGTTGGACCAACGTTGGGGAAACATTCTCTTTCCAATTTGATAAGGCCATTTCTTTAAGGATGTATTACAAACATTGTGCCAACGTTGGGCCAACATACTACTAACTTGATAAGACACATTCTTTAAGGGTCTATTACAAACATCGGGCCAACGTTGGGCCATCATACTACTACCAACTTGTAAATACACGTTCTTTAAGGGTGTATTACAAACATTGGGCCAACGTTGGGCCCACATACAACTACCATCTTGATAAGACACATTCTTTAAGGGTCTATTACAAACATCGGGCCAACGTTGGGCCAACATACTACTACCAACTTGTAAATACACGTTCTTTAAGGGTGTATTACAAACATTGGTCCAACGTTGGGCCAACACCAGGATCCTTCCTTCCTTGGAAACTCAAGTGAATGGAAGTTGCTTACGTTGGACCAACGTTGTGCCAATAAAGGAATTCCGTCATGGTCGACAAGGTTGACTTGGTAACATTGGTCCAACGTTGGCCCAACGTTGTTCCCCCAACACCAACCATACAACCTTTAACAAATGTTGGCCCAACATAGTCATGCTATCTGGGAATGTTTTTCCGTCTTCAGATTGATCTGCTTATTCAGATTATTGGTGAAAATTCATTGTAATAAAATTTGGATTATGAAAGACTTGGAATGAAAACACGGGACTAGAAGTAAATGAAATTTACTTAAAGATCCCGATTTATTCTTGCTTGGGATCTGCTTTGTTTCTATTCATGATTAAATGTATATTTAATCTATAACAACGGATGCATATATCGCTTCCCATGCAAAACTGGCTTAATATACGACCTAGAAACCAAACTTTAATTGTTTTGTTTACAATATACATCGAAGAACAGTAAATGATTTATTTTTCAAATTAAAAATAAATCCATTTGAGTTATTGAGGACAATTAAAGTACATACACTAGTTATAACCATCATATAACTAGAACATAAAGAAAATTCTCTGATCTCCTTTGGATTATTCATCATTTTGACCACTTATTGTGCACAAAGTGTAATACACTCCAATGACTTTAATCTCTAATAAAATGTATCCAGATCCGATCTGTGACTCAAATATAAACAAAAAAGGAATATAGAAACGGAAATGACCCTTGTTGTTTAAAATTATGCTAAAACTGTCGAACAAGGTGATGACAATGTAATACAATTGTAAGGAAAAAATTATCCAAGAGAGATAAAAGAAATAATTTGAGTAATAGAAGAAGTCTGAATACTGTGAAATTACTAATTTTCGTGGGCGTTAATTTTTGTTGTTTTCGAGGTATGATGAGACTCAAAAATTCATGACGACTACGAAATGTAAAATCTAAAAAAACAATACTACTCAACAGTTCTCAAAAAATTCATGACGATTACAAAATGTAAAATCTAAAAAAAACAATACTACTCAACAGTTCTCAAAAAATTCATGACGACTACGAAATGTAAAATCTAAAAAAAAAAAAAACAATACTACTCAACAGTTCTCAAAAAATTCATGACGACTACGAAATGTAAAATCTAAAAAAACAATACTACTCAACAGTTCTCAAAAAATTCATGACGACTACGAAATGTAAAATCTAAAAAAACAATACTACTCAACAGTTCTCAAAAAATTCATGACGACTACGAAATGTAAAATCTAAAAAAAAAACAATACTACTCAACAGTTCTCAAAAAATTCATGACGACTACGAAATGTAAAATCTAAAAAAAAAAAAAACAATACTACTCAACAGTTCTCAGAAAATTCATGACGACTACGAAATGTAAAATCTAAAAAAAACAATACTACTCAACAGTTCTCAAACCACGAAATCCCCACATATCATTATTTTTTTCTCAAACCTCGAAAAATTTCTCCCACGAAAATATGTTATTTAAAAGTATATTAATCTTTGTATTCTAAGCTGGGTTGTTAGCTATTCTTTTACATTAGAGTTTGTATGAGATTATGAAAAGAGACTTTGCTGATACTTGCATATTTTGTAAGTAAATTTTATTAAATATGATTTGTTTGTTATAAATGAAAAATAGAAAAGAATTCGCTTATTTTCAAAATAAGTATTTATAAACATTGTACTGATTGAAATTTCATATTTTTCTACTTTATTTTACATACAAAATCATATAATACGATATTCCTCAGGAAGTCAGTAAAAAATACAATATTTATACAATATTGGAACATATGAAATGAACTCCCTCACTGAAATATTTTTAAAAAGTATTTTAGCTTTATTGATAAATCGTAAAGATTTTCTACAGTATAAGCTAAAGTACTGACAAAATTCAGAAACTAATCTGATTTGCAAACATTTGTAAAGTGAATCATTTTTAAGTTATTGAATACAAATACATGTAGTCTCCCTTGTGGCGCAGTGGTTAGAGTGTCTGCTCTTAGGTCACAAAGAAAGGAGTCAATCCTTAAGTCGCGGGTTCGAATCCCACTTTGGGACGTGAAGACTGGTCGTTCGGATGAGACCTTGTAAATACCAGCTCCAGCGTCGCAGTAGGTGCTGATACGAAAAAGACCAATGGCCATGAGTGCCTAGCATAGGACAAAATTTGTAGCTCTCCACCGGCAAGTGGTGGCGTCTTCATAAGAGTGAAAACTTTTGAGAGGGGCGTTAAACAACACACAATTAATCATCAATCAAATGGGGTTTTTTTTGTAGTTAAACGTCCCTCTTAAGGATTTTTCACGCATATGGAGACGTCACCACTTGCCGGTGGAGAGCTGCAATTGTTTGCCCATACTCGACACTCATAGCAGCTGAGCAATAACGGATGTTTTCGTGCTAACATCTTTGGCAATATGGGACGTCAATGAATACGAACTTCTCAAAAGGACCGGTATTTGCTTTCTATATATATATTTTATTTAATTTGCTTTATAATATTTAGCTCATTATTTACAGTGACCCACTTAAGTTAAATGGTTAAGATGTCACGCCAGGTCAGATGATGATGGTATAGACATAAACAAGCAAAGTGGATGATAGATAATATATTTACCAGAAATTGTAAGTTCACCTCAATGACTTTCTGATAAAAGAAAAAGAAATATGAAACAGACCTGTCTGATTTTATGAAACATTCAGTTAAACTTATTTAATCAACCTATGAAGAGTGAATAAATATCCAATTTCCAAGCAACCATGGGTTTTGTTGAATTTGAAACCGACAATCTACTTATCAAGAAAAACATAAAAGGTTATTGTCTCTCTTTTCTGATTTCCTGTGCTTGTATATTTACTTCCTTTTTCTTCTAATTATACGTTAGGGTTAGATATGTCATTATTTCCGCCTGACTCCCGTCATGTTGAAGTATAGAATAAAAATAATGTAAAGAGTAAAATTCTTCCCTTCAACAATGACTACATTAAATTTTGATTAGGGATTTAGAGTTTAAATTATCACCATGTAAGTAAAGCAAGTTCTTAATGTGATAGCGATTATTGTATCTCATCAAATACTGTTCAATATTTATACGCAAGGAATTCATATGTAATCTAATAATATAAAACAAATCTACTGGTTGCATAAATTTTAATATTTTAACTCATTAAAAGTCTTATTGGCTGCCCAAGCAATTGTTTTTAAATTAAAATTTAGACAATGCATTTATATTTTCTGCAATCTATAGACGTGTTTTAATTGAAAATGTTTAACAGATATTTCTTTTTTTTTCAGAAAAAAATCAGTTGTACATTGGAAAATTGTATCACGTTAACAAACGAGGTGAAACGAGACCTTCAATAGCACAAAATCAAGGGCAGATGCTACAAATCCATAAAAAATAACATCAATCTGCACAATATAGTTATCAACGCAGAATTATGTTAGTGACAGTTCAAATAAAATGAGACATCGTCCATTATCAGAAAAAAACAAAACATAGTATGCCTTATATGTTTCAAGTATCATCATTATATCCGGGACTGGGTATTTCACCTATGAATCGCCATTCGTTCTTGCTTATCATCTCTGTTTTAATATGGTTTACTTTTCCCGCACGCGGAGGGATATCAACCTCTCTCTTTAGAACAGCATGTCAGCGGCCGAGCAGCGGATGTTCATGTGCCACAGACCATATAGGTCTCTCTGTATTCTGTGACGGTCAGGGGAAGTCACTCTTCCCCTCAGACCTGCCTGCTCCGGCAATTAAAATGTGAGTACTGCTTAAAAGTTAAAGCTCGTTTGAAACTAAATTGTTAAAGGATCGGATTTAGATACGCCGTTTCAGATTTTAAAGAAATTTGAGCATGTTTGATTTTCTGATGTCTTTTTTATTACTTATGTATATTTGTTTTGCAACTGACAATCTATTAATCATTAAGATTTAAACGATCTTGATAGCCACAATGTTTCTTTTAAACTTCTAAATAAAAATATTTATTCTTTTTCTATCCCACTTTGTAGAAAAGGTAATGCTTTTGTTTGCTTCGAATTTTTCTGAAAGGACTTTTCTTTGGCATAAGAAAATCTTCATCAAGTTCCCTTTTTTGAGTTTTTTCATTCAATATCTAGAACTAGTGAAAAGAAATATGATAAACTACAATGCTTAAAGCTGATTTTCAGAACGGGAGTTTTGCTTTTTAATTTTCAGAAATATGACAAGCATGATATCAATACTTTTTCATGATTTGTATTTTGTGTTTGTAACTAATTTCTAGCACTCTACTTGACTATCAAGTTTCAAACATCAGTCGATCAGATTTCTTTGGTGCCGAGAATCTAACAGAACTGTAAGTAAACTCTAAAGAGATAGCACTGAATTACATCAGCAAATATTATAGACAATTTTTAAATAGTGTTACAACGCACTTCAAAAAATTACGCACTTTGAAAAATTTTTTCAAAGTGCGTTAAATTTGGGACGACGACATCAACGCACTTTGAAAAAATAAAATTTATTTTCAAAGTGCGTTAATATCGACCATATTAACGCACTTTGAAAAAAAGTGTATGGCTTGGTCAATATTCTTGCAAATCTTAGGTATGATGAATAATTGAAACTCTTTGATAACTCTTTGGTGATGAGGTCACTTAAGGATGTGAAAGTGAGCGATTTTGATTCTTTCATATTTTGAAAATTCTTTCTCTCTTAAATGTTTTACTGTACTTAATTTTTCGAGTATGCATGCATTTTATATGCAAACTAAAAATTTATTGAAAGTTTTCAACGTCATACCAGTTATGCAAATACATTATAATATTTGGGTGTAGCATAGACATCGGTACAGGGAACGGGGTCTTAGCAACAGAAATGTTTTGCATCTAGATGGTTAAGCATTGGAAATTGGAGCTTACCTTTGATGGGGAGGGGGGGTTGTTTCCACTTTCAATTTTCTACAGACGGCTGTTCTCCTTGTTCCAAATGAGGTTAAATAAGTACATGTAAAATAAAACGTTTTTGGAAAGAAAAAATTAATAGAAATTGTTTCTCTCAATTACTAAGATCTCATATGTGGAGCGGAGCGGATCAGAAACTCTTGACTTTGGAAGATGGTAAAATCTAAGTATAGAGTTTTTGTTTTATACATATTTTTTTTTCAAAGTGCGTTAAAAGTCCCCATTGCAAAAATATTCATGTACATTCTTAACGCACTTTGAAAAAATTATTCAAAGTGCGTTGAGTGTGTCCCAAATTAAACGCACTTTGAAAAAATTTAGTTCATAGTTCATAACAACAAAGCTGCCTGCCCTCTTTAAATTGTACATTTCATGTCCATTCTTATTCTTTTCTTGCAGGAATGTTATAAACAGCAAAATAAAAACTTTGGACGACTGGGCTTTTGACCATCTTCATAAGCTGCAAAAAATGTAATGTATAAGAATTTGGGATTCGAAACTATGTATAAATGCAAATTATGTTTTTTTCCTATGAAGTTATTTGAAACTATTTCTATTTGAATGTCAATACACTGTATATGAATTAGTTAAAAAAAAAAAATTATAAATCAGTCATTAAATTGATGTTTCTGCCCCCCCCCCCCCTCCCCTGGTTTCGAAAAAAAAATATTTTAATTTTTGAGAAAGTAAAATTCAATATTCTTCAAGATGAGTAAATATTCATATAGAAATCTAACAGAACTTTTTTGTTTTTATTTCAAAGAAATTTAACGCAAAATGAGTTATCCGTGGTTGGCAAATACGATTTTTACCACTTGGTGCATTTACGAGAAATGTAAGCATATCACCATTCTAAAATAATCGAAATAAACAGCTTTCTGTACATAGACAGATGAATGGCTTTTTGTTAAGCACTTTTTACACTTTTTAATTGACATTCTTTTCATTATTTTGAACAGTGATCTCAGCCTAAATAATATCAGCTATATTGCTGGAGATGCATTTTATTCTCTCCATAATCTAAGAGACGCGTAAGTATTACTATATTTATTAACTCGCAGGATATTAACAAATTGAAATCTTGCCTTCTACATTTTTTATGTACGAGGGTTGATCCAAAAGTTCGTAGAATTTTTTTCTAAAATTTTATCATGATTTGACAAAAGCAAACAATAGGCATATTTATAAAATAGAGTCATAATGCAACAATACTGGAAAATTTCACCACGTTCCAATTACCAATAAGGTCACAAGAGCTTTCTGAAAATGGATGGTTGTGAAACCCGGGGGAGACTTCGACGTAACGTCAAATTAGGTATGTCACGTCACGCCATAGAATCATCCTACCCTAATGTCAAATTCGAACACGTAATTCTTCAAAATGCTGCCCTTTTCTCCATTTTTGTTTTCTCAAGAAAAGCCTGGGTATGCTCTCGCACCAATTTATTTTCATTTATTACTCATATTTCAAAATACCCCATCTTTTCATATGATGTTCCGATTTCAGTAGCAATGTCATGAACAGTACGTCAGTCGACAACGTCTATTAACGCTTTCAATTTATCAAGGGGTACAACACTTAAAACAGAGCCTCAAAAAGGCGGCCACACCTTTAATCAACGTCCATGAAGGTTCTATTTTTCTTCATTTTCTTACGCCACTGGAAAACCAGTGGCTAAATGCATTTTTCCTCAGTCTATGTCAATAAAATACGCATTTAAGAAGAGTGATCCCGGGATTTTCACTTATGACTTGACCGGAATTTGACGTCGTCTAACAACCTTAAATTGAACAATAAATTATCAACTAATAAACAAAAAATCCAGTAAAATACACAAACAAAGGTTTATAAAAGATCAAGCAATCGTAATAATGACATAATTTGCGTTTTCTATAACACGAAGAGCGGTTTAATTCTCATTTCAAGTATTAAGAATTAAAATGATAATAAACGCGTTGATGTGTCCCCCGCATTTCCAAACATCCGTTTCTATGGCAACTGCCATAGAGTTACCATCACAAATATTTAAAATATTTTTTAATTTAAAATATTCAACAAGTGTCTTTATTAGGGCTGTATCAATATATCGATATATCGATACGTATCGATATTCAAGAAAAATATCGTATCGAAAAGTAACTTCCAATACGTATCGGACAGACATTTTTTCTTCAAATTCTGTTTAAAAGATGGGAATTTCAATCACCAAAGATTATATTTTACTTTTTTGAATTAAAACCTTCAATAATTATATAATTTCTAAGGAAATAAAAAAGTTTTAATAATTATTACAAAATACATAGAAAAAAATTTTTGAACATGTTGATTTTACTGTCATCAAAAGTTTTAATTGAAGTGTTATTTTTAAAGACAATGAGACAAGTACTTTAAAATGGGTAATAAAACACTTAATTGTTATGAAATGTATGCATTAAAATGATTTAGAAGCCTTTTCTGATGGACTTGTTTCAGAATCCAATATATCGCATATCGCTTTAAAAAATATTGTATCATATCGTATCGAAATTTTTGGCTCAATACACAGCCCTAGTCTTTATTCTCATTTGTAATTTTCAACCAATTTCACTTATAAATAAATGAAATATTAAGAAATTCCACGAACTTATGGATCAACCCTCATATTTGATAACATTTGAATTACTGCTGCTACGACACTTGTTTAAAAAGTAAATTAAATTTACGTCATCTCCTATTTTATGTTCTGATCGAAAATTTGATATTTCGTTTATCAAAATAGAAACTTTGCCATTATACTTAAAAGGGAACATTTCATCATTTTGTGAGCTAAGTGCTTTAAATAATTTAAATAATTAGATATATATTTCAGGTATTTGTTCGGTAACCCATTACAGTGTAATTGTGAGATGCAAAGATTCCTCAATTGGATCATTCTTAGAAGGGAAAATGTGTCAGTAGTGGATGCTATATGCGCAAATAACAACAACACACTTCTCAATGAG
Source organism: Saccostrea cuccullata (assembly GCF_032062105.1). Lineage (NCBI taxonomy): Eukaryota > Metazoa > Mollusca > Bivalvia > Ostreida > Ostreidae > Saccostrea > Saccostrea cuccullata. The sequence continues at coordinate 80,470 of NW_026920962.1, forward strand.
ACGAAAGATTTTGGAATATGTCAAGGTGAACACAAGCAGCATAGACTTCAAAAGAGTAAAAGATACAAGAAAAACAAGAAAAGATATGTGTAAATTTAAGTATCGATTCTTTCAACTTTAAGCTAGGATTCTTCTCACATTTCTTGTATTTAAAAATGAATGAAATTTTCACAGAATCAAGAGGACAACATCACTAAGTGATGGTATCAGTGAGATTAAATTTGACCGTGTAATATTAGAAGCAAGGTCAGGTCAAGGTCACTACCTTTTTCCTGGACATTAAATTACTCTTTCCAATCACGCGATCCGTACTTGTAATTCAGAAGATTGAATGTTTTTCTTTTTAGCTCACCTGAGCCGAAGGCTCAAGTGAGCTTTTCTGATCACATTTTGTCCGGCGTCCGTCTGTCCGTCTGTCCGTCTGTCTGTCTGTCTGTAAACTTTTCACATTTTCGACTTCTTCTCAAGAACCGCTGGGCCAATTTCAACCAAACTTGCCACAAAGTATTCTTGGGTGAAGGGGATTCAAGTTTGTTCAAATGAAGGGCCACGCCCTCATTCAAGGGGAGATAATTGGGAATTAATGAAAATTTAGTGACATATTTTAAAAATCTTCTTCTCAAGAACCACTGTGCCAGGAAAGATGAAACTTATGGGGAAACATCCTCAGGTAGTGTAGATTCAATTTTGTTCAAATCATGACCCCCCCAGGATAGGGCGGGGCCAAAATGGCCGACCAAAGTTTTACATAGAAATATATAGGAAAATTCTTTAAAAATCTTCTTCTCAAGAATGGCAAAGCCATAATTCATCATATTTATATGGAAGCATGTTCAGGTAGTGTAGATTCAAGTTTGTTCAAATCATGACCCCCCGGGGTAGGGCGGGGCCAAAATGGCCGACCAAAGTTTTACATAGAAATATATAGGAAAATTCTTTAAAAATCTTCTTCTCAAGAATGACAAAGCCATAATTCATCATATTTATATGGAAGCATGCTCAGGTAGTGTAGATTCAAGTTTGTTCAAATCATGACCCCCCAGGGTAGGGCGGGGCCAAAATGGCCGACCAAACTTTTACATAGAAATATATAGGAAAATTCTTTGAAAATCTTCTTCTCAAGAATGACAAAGCCATAAATCATCATATTTATATGGAAGCATGTTCAGGTAGTGTAGATTCAAATTTATTCAAATCATGACCCCCGGGGGTAGGGCAGGGCCAAAATAGCCGACCAAAGTTTTACATAGAAATATATAGGAAAATTCTTTAAAAATCTTCTTCTCAAGAATGACAAAGCCATAATTCATCATATTTATATGGAAGCATGTTCAGGTAGTGTAGATTCAAGTTTGTTCAAATCAGGACCCCCGTGGGTAGGGCGGTACCAAAATGGCCGACCAAAGTTTTACATAGAAATATATAGGAAAATTCTTTAAAAATCTTCTTCTCAAGAATGACAAAGTCATAATTCATCATATTTATATGGAAGCATGTTCAGGTAGTGTAGATTCAAGTTTGTTCAAATCATGACCCCCCAGGGTAGGGCGGGGCCAAAATGGCCGACCAAAGTTTTACATAGAAATATATAGGAAAATTCTTTAAAAATCTTCTTCTCAAGAATGACAAAGCCATAATTCATCATATTTATATGGAAGCATGCTCAGGTAGTGTAGATTCAAGTTTGTTCAAATCATGACCCCCGGGGGTAGGGCGGGGCCAAAATAGCCGACCAAACTTTTACATAGAAATATATAGGAAAATTCTTTGAAAATCTTCTTCTCAAGAATGACAAAGCCATAATTCATCATATTTATATGGAAGCATGTTCAGGTAGTGTAGATTCAAGTTTGTTCAAATCATGACCCCCGGGGGTAGGGCGGGGCCAAAATGGCCGACCAAAGTTTTACATAGAAATATATAGGAAAATTCTTTAAACATCTTCTCAAGAATGACAAAGCCATAATTCATCATATTTATATGGAAGCATGCTCAAGTAGTGTAGATTCAAATTTGTTCAAATCATGACCCCCAGGGGTAGGGCGGGGCCAAAATGGCCGACCAAAGTTTTTAAAGATATATATAGGAAAATTCTTTAAAAATCATTTTCTAAAAAATAGCAAATCCATGATTGGTCATGGGACTACTTTTGGATTTAAATTTTACAATAAAAAGCCATTTTCTACTTTTTCCTACCCTTAGTGCTCAGGTGAGCGATGTGGCCCATGGGCCTCTTGTTGAATAAAAGATACTACGATATAGGGCCTATAAGATGATATTACCAAACTGACATAAATATCTTAAATAAAATGGATATTTGCTAATCTGAATTTCCTCTATTTTTCTTAAATTTTTAGGATATAATAGTTATTTTTATATGCTTTCTATATTTAACTTGTTCTCTTTTTCACATATAGTAAAGTTGTCACATAAGGTACAAAATGATACAAGAACTAAAAGTTTTGATCGTTTATTAAGAGAGAAATAACACTTTGTATGGATTTTTAGATCAAAGCTGTACTTATATTTGAAGCATTTAAAAGTCAACATAGTTCTAGTATGTGTGATAAATCTTATAAAAATTTCGTCTAGTCTTTGATTGCGTAAAAATTATAACTAAATTCAATGTTCTATAATAAATTTGAGAGGCAGAAAAGAAGATATTTTCACACGCTACAATTCCGCCAAAAATATAGTCCCTGCTAGTTTTCAAACACAGTTTACCATTTCTATTTAAAGTTGTGCAATTATGATGAGGAAAGAAAAATATGGTCTTTTAAATCTCTTACACCTAAATATATAAGATATACAAGCAATTTACTTTGAATAATTCATCTACTCAGAAACAAGAGAAAAATCCTACCTAAAAAAAAGGAAAAATTGTGTTCCAGTTATAAAGTATTACTTTACATCCACAGATTCCACTTTGTTTCGAAATCACTCTTGTTACCAGTGTAGCGGGGGAAAATCCCACAGTGACTGTATTAAACAATCCTGTGTTACAGAGCAGGTGAGGGTTATAAATACTACCAAATCCAGTCTTTTACGGTAATGATACGTATCTTACATTTGGCAATAAATTTGGAAATGATCTGTTTAGATTCCACCTCTACGGAACCATAATTCTGTAATCTTTAGAAACAATTTACTATAGTTTTTTAACCATTGAAACTCCGCCAAGATCCTCAAACTGCATGAGAAGTTCTGAAAGATCGAAAATTAACAAACTCAGAATCACAAAAACGGACTCCCTCAATGAGTTGTAAGGGAGTAACATCATTCGATAAGCATCACGAAAAAGGGGAATAGGTTTTACAGAAAGCAACTATGCTAGAAACCATTAAGTCATTTCCATTTAGGAATAAATGATGAGTACTAGCATGTTTGTCGTGTAAATGGAAGGTTTTTGACGATTAGGATTTATATAAACTCTGAAAAATGCTTTTATACATATCCCCAATGGGAGGTTTTTGTATGGTTGCCTGTTTCCATATAATTTTCTAAGGTTATTGAATTGGATTTACAAGGGCTGTTCAATAAGTAATGTCCTCAGTGCTTGGAAAGAAGCGAAAGACGCTTTTCAATAATTTAGTCTAAATAATTTAACTTAAATACTCTATTTGAATTAAAACACGTAATCATAACATTTTTATCCAATTTCTGATTGGTTTTAGAACTCAATTTTGAGTATGGCCCTTCGTGTACTGGATTATGGCAGATCTTATGATTTCCTGATATTCTTTCTTCTCTCTGAAAGGTGTTGTTTTTTTTTCAAGTTTGTAAAATGAACCAATTCAAAGGGTGACATCCCTAAAACTCCTTAACTCTTCATAGCGTGTTGATTTGGACGCTGTCGTGAAGAAATTTAATACAGTTGATTCCTGATTCTAGTCCCTTCTTCTCAAAAACCTTTCAATTGTTTTGTAAAAAAATTGCTTTCTAGACTTTTTCATAAATTGAACTGCCTCCTCAAATAAGAATTTGAACAACAAGACCACAAATATTCAAGAAAATGGCATAAAAACTGTTTTTGTCCTCTTGCAATTCTTTGCTCTTTTCAGACGCTTGCTGTTTTTGTCAATCTTTTTGTAAAAATGTTTTTGAAGGTTATAAAGCAATTGATTCATGTTTCATTATCTGTTTGCATTTCAGACAAATATGGATAACTACAATTTCTGATCTTTTAAAATAATTGTTTGGATATTCTCAAATCAATATTTTTTTTCATATATAGGGTGTCCATTGAATACTTAGCTTTCTTACTGTCAAATGTTTCTTTGAAATAGTGTGAACTACCCCTAAATTGATGCCTATTTAATTTGCTATGTGTTTTAAAGCCAATCAAACATCATAAGTGATAATTTGTTGAATTATGGCAAACAGAACATTGGTTGTTTGAAGCCCTTGTCGCCAAGGACGGTATCCATTTTTGATGCCCATTATATCATTATTGTTCATTAAAATACACCTGCTCATGTGTCTATAAAACAGGCATTGGTTTCTGTTAATTTCGCAAATTTCAGTGAATATTTCTTTTGGGATCTTATATCAAGTTTTACAGCAGCCTTAAAATGAAGCATTTAATTTCACTCTAGTTTACTGATTCTTTACCATTCATTTTTAATGCAGTGTCTCGAACAGCTCTTGTTTTTTAGCTTCTCGAAATGTAAATATGAGATAAAAAGTGGTCACATGAACTGATATCAAGTCATAAAGATTCAATCAAGAGAGAAAATGAAGCTTATTGTCATATAATATCTGTGTTGTATGTTGTATGTCATAGAGTTCAGGACATTATTTATTGAACAGCCCTCGTACATCACAAAAATATACTGCTTTTTCTTGATAAGAAGCTCAGTATTACTAGAATTGGGTTTAAGGATTTAAGGATTTATATCTTAACTTGATAAGCGAATATATGTAAGGTATTTGAATCCTGTTTCTTTCAAGACAAATTTTGTATCCTTCCTCTTATACGTTGTTACATTTTTTTTGTTGAAGGTTTGCTTTTCCCGGATGGAATTTGCAAATGATAGCATTTCGTTTTACAAGGGATGTACATCTGATGCAATTTGTACTAATCGAGAGAAACAAAACGTGAACAGTTGTTACAATTCAAGTGGATTACGTAATTGTTATTTTTGTTGCCTTGACAAAAATTGCAATGATAACACACTAGGGAGTAAGTTTCATTCTTAAAAATGAATTATTTGATTTAATTGAACATTCCTGAAGTGTCTACAAAAATATAATTTTATCATATTTTATTTGTTTCCAAATGAGAAATTGAATCTTCTGTGTAGTTGCTAGATTTGCTGATTATAATAATTCAACTCGTTTCAGGAAGAACAAAAGAGATCCTGTTTTACATCCCAGTGACTATGTCTGAGTTAAGTTCTTCATATTTCTCTCTGGGTTACAATACGAGTGTAACTGCCTCGCTAGACAATGTGAGTAGATTCCTAAAGAAAGAAAAAAAAGTTCATCTGAAACTGCTTTTGAACAATTGTTGTAATGAGATTGGTTTTAAATATTTTTATAACTAATTTATAATAAGGAATGTCAGTACGGCATCAAAATAAATAAAATATGGATTTGCAAACAGATGAAAGGATATCAATATGATTTTTTTTTCAGATGCAAAACAATATTCTGTCCAATTTTAGCAAGAGCAGCTGCTTCTTTTCAAATAGTGATATATTAGTCAAAAAAGTAGGGTAAGTTAGATATTGCTAACAGCAAATAAAGTGTAAATTGATATCTTTAAGAATAAATGATCACTTGTATTTTCACAGTATTTCACTTAATTTCAAAATGTTGGCAATGTTGGCATTTTTGGACGCCTGACATCATCGCCACGAGGTGATACAATCGACCTTCATTCTTTGCAGCCCACCACAGCTCACCATCTACTTCAAAGCTTCTTGTACGACGTTAAATGAGTATAAAGAAAACGAAATTACAATGGCATTGGACACATATTTGAAAGGCTTGTCCACAGATTCTGGATTTCCACAGACAATTGTTAACATCAGTGTCTACTACGGGGGTAATTATTTTTTGCTTAAAAAAGGATAGATGATCAATGATAAAAAAATCATTTATTATTATAATTTAAAAACAAAATGATTTTTAAGAAATCCAATGCCATTTTTAATAAATCTGATTTAATTGTTTTTGTCAAAAGAAATAATTGATATTCATTTGATGTAATGTTGAATATTTAAGATTTTCAAGAAATTTATTTTATACCATTTTTTCAAAAATAAATCTGTTTTAATTGTCATTTTGTTGTTACATCAAATGAATGAAATAATTAATATTCATTTGATGTAATGTTGTACATTAAAGCTATAATGCTGTATATTTCTTTTGATTAAAGGAACTGGTGTTTGTGAGTCAGAGGAGACAGGAAATTACGTCATAAATGGTGTTTGGCCTGCCACTCAGTATGGGGATACAGCACAGATCTACTGCGCGGACAAAGTTATCGTCAAACGAAATTGGTTAGATAAATCTATATATTTTATTCTCCTTAGTTCTTAAAGTATTCTAATTCGATAGATATATGCTTCTTATATAAAATTGGAAGTTTGAATACTGTTCTTTATCTCCGTATTTTTATTGTAAATTGTCCGTAAATTGATGATATACTCCTTTAGATATATATTTTCAAATTTGTACATTGAACAACAATTTGTCGTAAAAATGCAGCACACAGTATGGCTGGTTACCTCCTCCAAATATAACTCAATGTTCCATAAAACAAGGAATAACTAACAACCCCAGCACAATCTTCATGACAGTCACCGCCAGCCTGCCGTCACTGGAAGAGATCGCTAAACGTACAGTGGATGACGGTGAGTAACGGAAGTGTGTCTCTGTGGTGTATGAGGTATTTTTTATGATACATTAAAATTGTTTAATCAAGGCCCAATGGTTCCATTAAAATTGACCTATTCTTCAATATTCCAGATTAAATAAATGAAAGGTACTTAGAAGTTTATATCAAATTAGGCGGAATGCACAAAAGCAAATTTTACTGTATTGGCATTCAACATTGGTTATGTAGATAAAAATGAAAAAAATTAAAAGGTTTTTTTATATTTCAAACGTTTCCCAGTACGAAGAGTTCATAAGTATAGGATATATGTTATTTCAGAGTCCGCAGATGAAATTGCTGAACAGCTATTCAAGCAAACTATGGTGGCAGATAAATTTACGGATAGAGAAATAAACATAACAGTTTCTCTGCTTGAAGATCTGGAAGGACTCCAAAGTACCTTCATTACAAGAGACAGAGAGAGAAATATTGTAAAAATAATGAGCAACATCCTAAATACTACTGAGACACAGCTCAATCTCTCGGAAGAGAAGTTTCAGTCTGCCAGCAGGTGCGTGATTTTTAGACTAGATTTTAAGCATAGAAATAAGGAGTGGAGTGGCATTATGTTAAACCAAGCGATATCGTTTTTATGTTTTCTTTAAAATAGGCATTCAACATTAAGTGGAATATAGTACATTTTCATGAATCATCATTATAAAATAATTTGCAGAACACACATTCCTTCAAATGTTATTTTATTCTTAATTTTAAGATAAGAGATTTAGAAAGGTGTCTTCATAAGGGTTTTCATAAAATTATGTTTTTCATTTATTGACGTGTTTTTTTATTACCCAACTTTGTTGCACCTCACATTTTCAATGAACATTGTTTTTTTTTTTTATTTTTCAAAATCTCTAGTTCACCGAGCAATTTTCTAATTTCTTTTTTACATGGTGCGAGATGAATGTAGTAATAGTCTAATTTCTTTGTTACAGATTGCTAGATTCTGTTCAAAAATTATCAAATTCTACGAACATTCTAAAAGAAGATTTCAAAGAGATTGCTTCAAACATCGGTATTATGGCAACAGCTATCAACAGAACAGAATTTAATGGAATATCTTTGGCATCTCTGGATCATCCTAGCGAAGAACTTAATCTTTCAAACGTAAGGAGCTCATTTTTATTTATGCCCTTTTTTAAAATCAAAGAATATCAAATCTAAGAGATTGTGCTAGTTTTCTATCAATCAGTGACAGAAAATGTAAAAAAAAAAAAAAAATCAGTTGGATTTCACAGTTTCTTCAATATATATCCTTGAAATCTAAATTGTCTCCAGCTGATATTGACAAAGAATGGAACCGTTCAGCGGGATTCTACATCCTGGATCATTCTTCCCAGGCAACTGTTGTCTGAGCTACCGTCTAACTCATCACCAACAAGGGTGACACTGACAGCTTTCAAAAACGACAAAATATTTAGGGTAAGGGTTAACAACTTCATCGGTCGTATCCAGATTGTATAAAACATAATGATTGTACGTTTCCAAGTGTGCATTCATAGATTGTTTTAAGTATTTTTGATTTATCTCGGGATATACTAAGTCTTGTATTACAATTTAGTAAATCTATATTACTTTCTTTCATACTTTGATGAAATAGGATTTATATGTACTTTACTCCATAATATTTTGACAATACGAGAGTTATATTATTTTTACATTCTTAATAAACTACTATTACTTAATACATAAGATTTGAATACTACTATTTTATTCTGATGTGAGAATGGATTTGTAGAAAGATTTCGAATAAATCAAATGTAGCAAATGGAATTTCATGATAAAAACATTTTTATTTTAAAAAAAAAACTCTTCATATATTATTTGTCACAGGAATACATTTAAGTTATAAATATTTTATAAGTAGAAAACGTTTATTTATATATTCTTAACTTTGACAAAACCTTTCATGCTTTGATTTGCTAGCGTAAGCTTTTGTTCTCTGTTTCATATTTTGCTAGATTTTCCTATTTTGTATAATATAAATGAACTAGCTTCTTCAAATTCTAAGGCTTTACGCTCAAACGCAAAAGATCCCAATACGGTCGAAGGCATTGTATATCGACTTCAACCAAACAGCATTATTGTGGCAGCACAGGTTCCCGGGGTCCAGGTGGAGAAACTTCTCCATCCAATAGAAATGAGATTTCAACAAAACTCCAAGGTCTGTTCATCTATATTTGTGTTACAGTAAAAATTATTTTCAATCAAAAAAGTGAAATATCTAAGAAAATTTAAATATGACTTACAATCGCATGGCATATTATTTGATGGTCAACAAGGCAACCAATTAAATATGAGTGACCATTCATGAGTTTTATAAACTCTACTCACATTACCTCTTATACAGATAACTTTTTATTTGATTCTAGATCACGCATTTCTGGTATATATTTTTGGAAAAGATGAAGAAAACACATTCAATTTATCATTTTTCTAAAAATGTGTTTGCTGTAGTTTATTATAAAGTAATAAAGAAAGCCAAACCTTTGGATTTCTTTAATGTTCTTCATTGGTTCTTCACATGGGGTCTATTCTTGCTTTTCATAATTCTATGAGTTGCGCACGTGGCGGAGTGAGAAGAGCGTCAGCTCTAGAGTCGCGAAGTTAGAAATTGAATTGATCCTTACATAGCGGTTGTAATCCCACTGTGAAACGTGGAGACTGGTCCTTTGGATGAGACCGTATAAACCAAGGTTCCATGTCGCAGTAGATGCTGGCACGATAACGATCCCTCCCTCCTCAATGGCCCTGAGTATCGAGTATAGGACAGAATTTGCAGCTCTTCACCGGCAAGTGAGGGCGTCTCCATATGAATGAAAATATCTCGAGAGGGACGTTAAACAACATACAAATAATCCTAATTCTATTGGGGACGAGATATGTAAGAGATATTTGCTTGTGTGACTTCCGGCGGGGGAGGGTCACTCCTCCATGGCACCTGATCCCACCTCTGATGTTTTGGAGCTCTGCTCCTATTCTGTATTGTTGTATGGACTTTTGATCTTGAACACTGTTCGTTATCTCCATATGTTTCTAATTAAAATTGAGAAGATTTTTTCATTTACTGGCAATAAAAAGGTGTAAATCTTTTAGACCAAAGAGAATGCAACAGCAACTTGTGGATATTTTCTTGAGGCGGGTCGTAACAAAGGCTTTTGGTCAAACAGAGGTTGTAAGGTCAAAGTTCACAGGCCAGGGGAATATACGGAATGTCAATGTAACCATCTCACAAACTTTGCCTTATTGATGGTACGTTCTGAAATCTGTTCAAATTTCTAAGCCTTCATAATCGGTATGTGGTGAATGTTTTGCCCCTTTTCGCTAGTATAACAATTATGATATTAAAAATATTTATATTTTAGAAAAAGTAGTATATAAAATAAAACCTTTTTATATGTATTGTTTTGTATTTTGATTGTTTGTATCATACCTGACATTTATCTTCAGGATGTGTACCGTGCTGGAGGAAAAATCAGTGAAACCAATAAGAGGGCCTTGACCTACCTGTCTTACCTGGGCTGTGGCATCTCCCTTATAGGTCTAACTCTCACACTCATCACATACTGTATGTTCAGGTAGTTAGAATAAAAATATCAATACCTTAATAACATACAGTGTACAAAATTGCAATCAAGTACATATACGGTAATCCAAATCTCATACCGACTGTCTTGTTGCAGAAAATTACGCAGTACCAACCCAGGAAAGATTTTAATAAATCTTTGTTTTGCAATTACGGGTACAGACTTGATATTTCTGGTTGGTCAACAAGAATACACCCTGAAGAGTGAACTAGGCTGCAAGGTAAAATAAAATCACATTCAATTTCTATTATATTTACCAGTTTGCAGGATCGAAGTTACAAAATTATAAAAGGAATCAAGGTAACCAAAAACAATATAGGATTCCAGATATGAATGACATATAAGGTAACTCAGTAAATATATGTACCAATGACATCAAATAGTGTATAATTCCTACCTTTCGACATACAATCTATGACATGTTGAATTTAATATAAATTTATATATTACATGTATGTTTATGATTGCTGAGATTCATGACTTATTTGTAGATAAAAAATAACCCTACATTAATATCTTGGCGGTTTATTTTCCCAGATTATTGCTGCATCTCTCCATTATTTCCTTCTCTCTGCCATGTGTTGGATGTTGATAGAGGCATACTACCTGTATGTTGCTCTGATTCAAGTGTTTAACACTCACATTTCACGATTTATTTTGAAGACAACGTCCGCCGGATGGGGTAATCTATGTCTCTCATATCAATCTGATTTAAAGCCGTATATTTATACATTTTTCTTTCTTGTATGAATAATAGTTTTTTTTTCTTTATGAAGAACTTTTTTTTATTAAGGTACCCCTTTAGTGATTGTTGCTGTTACACTAGGCGTGAGTACGGAGAACTATGGTACTCAGGGAGGAGGGATGTAAGTGGTTCAGAAGAATAGAACACGTGCTCATATATCAATGAATGTGTTCACTGTGTAGTATAATTTGATTAAGGAGTAGAAATCTGAAAGCTTAAAGTATTTACCAAATTATATCAATCTCAATGAAAAATGCAGGTAATTTAGTTACATTATTGTTTAGATATATATTTCTACAGAAAATGAAAAAAAATGTTTTTTTAAGTAGAACTTCTCAACAATTTGTAAAATTAAATATGACAATTTTAGAAAATTTACCTTTTACTATGCAATAATGATGTAGTTTTGTTTGAAAACACGTCACGATTAAATTACCTTGTTACCTTGTAGATGTTGGTTGAAGCCAGTAGCATTTTACGCTGCCTTTCTTGTACCTGTTGGCATAATTATGATTATAAATCTAATTATATTTGCCTTGGTTCTTCATCGGCTTTCTGGAGCGGCCTCAAAAAATCTTAACAAGATAAAAGCCACGAAAACATCATCGCGACTGCGCAGGGCGGCAACTTTAGTGTTCATGTTGGGACTGACATGGCTGTTTGGTATTTTGACCTTCAATGGAGGGGTACCAGTTTTCCAATATCTGTTTACAATATTTAACTCTCTACAAGGGTTATTCATCTTTGTATTTCAATGCTTGCTGAAGGCGGACGTTCAGGAGGCCTGGAAAAGGACTTGCTGTGATGGATATAAAGACAAGATCTCCAAAACATCCAAAGGTCAGCATATCGTATGGTTTACAATATGTTTATAGAGGACATTCACTTTGATTGGGTTAAGGTGCAATGTCCTCTCTTATTCGAATTTATTCTTGTTTCACATCGACCTGTATCAGTGGTATTCTTAGATTTTTGATAATATGTTAAAAACTTTTCACCTTACCTCATATTAAAATAAGCAAAAATACTTGTGATATAAATGTACATTAACAGGTACGTAAATTTGATTTGCAAGAATATAGAGTTCAACTTCATTTGATTCTCTGAAACGCGTTTTTTTCATTACTTTCTTTGTAAGGAGTACCATCTTTAAAAAAAAAAAATGGTTGCACCCTCCCGGCTGACTATCTTGAAGGACCCAACTCAAAACTTTTATTTCATTCTTGAATACGATTTTTTTTATTCCTCTTATCCTGTCAACAATGTTCTGGAGGGTTTTCCACCTTCCTATCGACTCACCATTTTACACTGAGTTGGTAGAGGGCAAGCAAATATTATTTTAAGGATTGCCTAATAAGAAATTGATATTGTCTTATTGCTGAAAATAAATTCAACCTATTGCAACAACCATAAAAATAAAATCTTCATTATGCCCCGACTGAAAAGTGGGAGTGTATAAAGTGATCGGGTTGTCCGTCTGTCTGTCCGTCTGTTACATTTTAGGTATTCCATCAATCTATTGAAATTCCCGTAAGTACTAAATGCGCTCGGTTATTAGCATACCTATTTCATATTCATATGAAGCAGAATTTGTGCAAAATTTTATGTGTGAAAAGAAGAAAGCACTTGCTGTGGCCTTCAACTCGACATTTAGATATATCGACAAGGTATTGTCAATTAAGAATGGTAATTTCCATTCCTACGTCGATATGATATATCCTGGTGAGCTTGAGATAAGAAATACCATAGAGTCTGTTACATCTCTTTCATACTTGGATATTTTACTTGAAAACGACGTCTAATCTAACAACCAAGCTATATGATAGACGTGATGACTAACTTTTCTATCGTCAACTTCCCTTACTTATGCAGAAAAATACCTTCATCACCTGCAGCCCCGTGGGGATCCGGGTTAGAAAAGGTCCTCAGTACCCCCTTGCTTGTCGTAAAAGGCGACTAAATGGGGCGTTCCTTCGGATGAGACCGTATAAACCGAGGCCCCGTGTCTCAGCAGATGTGGCACGATAAAGATCCCTCCCTGCTCAAAGGCCGTAAGTGCCGAGCATAGGCCTAAATTTGCAGCCCTTCACCGGCAATAGTGACGTCTTCATACCAGTGAAATATTCTGAAGAGGGACGTTAAACAGTATACAATCAATCAATCAATTATCACCTGCATACGGAGTATATATATATCTCAGTTGATTTGATACACAAGAGCATGGTCTAGGTATGAACAATTTCTAAAACGAGGTAAATTTTTGACGAGCAAGTTGATGAAACAAGAATATCAGCAGTCTCGTTTAAAGAAATCATTTCGTAAGTTCTATGGTCGATACAATGACCTTGTCAGCAAATGCAATTTATCATTGAGTCAAATGCTGACTGATGTTTTTCATACTAATTATTAGTTATTTATTTATACACTGAATTGTTGACGGATTTTTCTGTTACTTTCAGATCATGACAAGGAGCACACGGCGTATGTGATGAAAGCATATTTGATGAAAGCATATTTCGGGCTACCCATAGAAAAAAAACATGGATACTGTTATTCCTTCTATAATATTAAAGGGTACTCATCTCTTATCCACAACTCCTCCTTTACAATTAAATAGAATTAGGGAGGGGATGCTCACTACTCCATGGCATCTGATCCAAATTAAAATTTAGTTATACTTTCAGAGATTCCTTTTAACAGAATGCTATTGTGCACCTCTTATTTTTATCCGACACTTATTTCTTATCAACCAGAACAAAATATGGTCCTTGCCATTATAATGGCATGGGCTTAGGGTGATCATTTAGTGAACTCGGTACTCACAGTACCTCTATTTTAAATTTACAGTGGTTTCACATTTTGTTTCATGTTGATGGATCCATTTTTTTTTTTGCTTGATCCAAGCGATTAAATTAAAAAAAATATGAACTTTTTAATGAGGGTAAAATATTTGGAGATAACGAACAGTATTTTTTAAGCTTCATGATAAACATGACGATTAATTTTTCAATCGTCAACTTCCTTTCTCATGCAGCAATAAACCTTTATCACTTGCATACGGTGTTTATATATTTTATTCGATACTCAAGAGCATGCTCTACATACACACACCTTTCACTGACCCAGTTTGGGTAGCAACTGTTCCTTCGCTATGCGCTTGGCACTCTGAAGTGAGAGTTGCGGGTCCTTCGGATGAGACCTTAAAAACCGAGGCCCCGTGTCAGCGGCAGGCGTTGGCACGATAAAGATCGCTCACTGCTCAATGACCCTGAGTGCCGAGTAAAGGTCAAAATTTGAAGCATTATGAATCCATATGAGTCTAAAATTCTCGAGAGGGACGTTAAACAATATACAATCAATCAATCTACGTATACACAATTTTTAAAACTAAATTATTAGGAAAGGAGTTCCTGAAACAAGAAAATGAGCAGTCTTGTTTAAAGTCATCATTTCGTAAGTTCAATGGTCGATACAATGACTCTGTCAGCAAATAAATTTATCATTGAGTCAAATGTTGACTGGCTTTTTTTATACTTATTGTTGGGCCCTTATTTACACACTGAATTGTTCGCGGACTTTTCAGACACAGTGGGTGTGACCGTTTGGCAGGGAGGGTATGCTAACTACTCCATGGCATCTGATCCAAACTCTGTTTTTTGAGGTCCATGTTTGCTCCGCTTATATTTTGTATTGTTTTTTTTTTTGTATTTTGAGCTTGATTACCGTTCGTTTTCTCTATATATTTCATTCGAGGTATCATTGTACCCATCGACCATAGAACCTACAAAATGATGATTTTAAACGTGACTGATAATATTCTAACTTGCTTTAAAAACAGAAAAGATGTCTCTAATATTAGACAGACATGATTTAGAAATCTAATAATTGCAACACCAGAATGTTAAGTATCTAATGACTATCAATTTAAAGCAAGATTATAAATCTACAGGCTACCCCAGAAGTAGAGAAGACAGATCTACTGTAGATATGTCCAGCATGGATATAAAAGCCAGACACAGGGGTAAGAGATACATAAAGCATATAACTGAATCGATCAAATCGCATTTATTAAATAGACAGTATTACATGTAAACATGTTATACATAAAATGTTTATTTGACGTAAACTGTTTTCTTGCTATATTTTGTAGGAGGAATAGAAAATGACGTATCTAACAAAACTGATGACAAAGAACATTCTGCATTGATCATGTCTACGACGTGGTAGCACCGACAAAATTATTTAAAGAAATGCTTCATAAACATTAGCCTAAATCAGTAATGGAAACATCTCTTTGCTTTCAAATATTGTTACCGAGACAATAGCGTTGTTCTTTAAAGAATTCCATTTTCAAATAAAATCACAAGAGAATTAAACGCCAAAATTTATAGGAAATAAAAAAAAATATGTTGTTTTATTTCCACAGACAAGAAAGAGAGGAAAAATCCGTCGTCAATTCATTTGTATATAATGGCCTAACAATTAGTATGAAAAATGTCAGCCAGCATTTGACTTGATGAAAATTTTTATTTTCTGATAAGGCCATTTTAATACGAACACAGAAATTACGAAATGACGACGTTTAACGAGACTGCTGATATTATTGTTGCATTCGTACATTTACCTGCCTTGTCATTTGCAAAACTATTTTTGCTATTAAAAACCCCATTCTGATTGTACAAACAATTTCGTTGAAATTGATATTGAAAAGCTGCTTGTGTGATTAACATTATGTGGTTTTTATTCGAGATTAGGTCCTCCAACAATCTATTTGAATTTCCATGGTTTTTGTATTCATATGAAAAAGGTTTTATTCAAAACCTTAAACTTGAAAAGAAGAAAACACTTATTGTTGTCTTTATCTGGACATTTTAAAGTAGATGTAATCGACGACATGCATATTGTCTAACCACAGTGTTTATTCCAATCCCTATATCGATACGATATATACTGATGAACTTGAAATGAAAGATACCATAGTGTCTAACATATCTGTTTCAAAATTGGATATTTTACTAGGAAAAAAAAACGTTAACGGTAATCTATCTTAATGATAAACCTGATGACTTTAACTTCGTCAACTTCCCTAACTTAATATGCAGCTATTTACCCTTATCATCTGGACTCTGGAAGTATATCTCTCAATTGATTAGATACGCAAGGGCATGTTTTGCCTATGAATTGTTTTTAAAACAAGGTATACGTTATCTACAAAGAAGTCGATTTTATAAAAATATTAGCATTCTCGTTTAAAGTTTAAATTAATCATTTCGTAAGTTCTATGGTCGGTACAATGACCTTGACAGCAATCGCAATTGATCATTGGGTCAAATGTTGATTGGCCTCCTTAATACTTATTATTAGGTCAATATTCATACAATAACATGTCGACGGATTCTTCCGTTAGTTCCGATCATCGACAAGGGATGATGAATCTTCCATGGTACCTGATCCCACCTCTGCTGTTTGTTCTGGTCTTGTTGTATAGTTTATTGGACTTTTGAAATTAAATACTGTTCGTTATCTCCATAATTGTCACTTTATCTTCAGATTTCATTTTATATATTCCGGGTAGTACAGATTTAGTGTTGTTTTATACTCAGGTTACCCTAAAGGCCCCTGTCCTCCTTGTCATCCAAAAAAGTGTAAATAACACTATCAAACAATTTGTCGACAAATAACCGAATCTCTCTTGGACGAACACGATCATTTTTGTCCATATTAAAATTTTAGGGCTGATCCTTAAACGGTCAAGTTTTAAAATCCTTTCTTATCAATCCGTCATCTTTTCTACAAAAAAAAGCAGAATGTTGAATACTGACGGAACTGACTAATTAGATGCAAACGATCCAAAATAAAAAAGGAAAATACTTGACAAGAATTTCTGTGCCACTGGTACCAATCAAGTTCCTGAGCTTGTGTTCTGTAGAAATCTGCACAGGGTATCCACAGCTTTGGCTACTATCTTACCAGTTAGCTGGTAAAGTATCAGTCACATAATCCAGCGATGGGGTATACGATGAGAAACCGTAGTATGAAAATGGCGTGGTTGCCGGCCGGACACCACTAGTAATCGGACGGTGACTGAGGCCATTTTGCGAATCGGTGGGGTCATCGGTAGAAGATAATTCGTAGTTAAAAATAATGACTAGGTCACATTTCACGGTAGCCGTAGACCGGTGGTAATCGTTGGTAATCCGTGATGTTAACGATGCCCTAACATCGATCCACAATGGCCTAGTAGTCCTTACAGAATCAGTCACATTATCCAGCGATGGGTATTCGATGGGCAAGCAATGCCTTTTATGATAAAAATGTCGTGGTTGCCGGCCGGACTTTCAAAGGCCCAGCGAACCATTGCTAATCATAAAACAATGTTCCAGGATAATCGGCCGATGTGTATTACATCGCTCATACATTGGTGAACATCATTCGAACATCGGTCGACTACGGGCCAATGTTTGGTCGAACATCGACCGGTGATCGGCCGTTATCTGTTGGACACCACTCAACCCCCCGATGACCTCAGATTCAACGGATATTGGACGATGCTCAGCCATACATCGGCCGATCCGTTAAAGATGTGTTAATGATGGGTTGCCGATGAGGAGCGATATGAGGCATCGTTGGAGACATCGCTGAATTTTAACTACGAATTATGTCCTACCGATGACCCCACCGATTCGCAAAATGACCTCAGTCACCTTCCGATCACTAGTGGTGCCCGGCCGGCAACCACGCCATTTTCATAAAAAAAAAACGCATCGGTTTCTCTTCGTATACCCCATCGCTGGATAATGTGATTGATACTTAAGCGATGTCTCCACCGATGCCCCACATCGCTCCTCATCGGCAACCAATCATTTACACATCTTTCAAGGAATGACCGTTGTATGGCCGAGCATCGTCAAGTGTCCGTTGAATGTAAGATCATTGGAGAGTTGAGTGGTGGGCAACAGACATTGGCCGATCATTGGTCAATGTTCGCCGAAACATTGGCCTATAGTCGACCGACGTACAAACGATGTTCACCAATGTATGAACGATGTAATATATATCGGCCGATTACCCTGGAACATCGCTTTATGACAAGTAATGCATCGCTGGGCGTATGTAAGTCCGACAGGCAACCACGCCATTTTTATCCAAAAACGCATTGGCTGCCCATTGTATAACCCATCGCTTGATAATGTGACTGATACTTTAAGGACTACTAGACCG
This sequence comes from Saccostrea cuccullata, assembly GCF_032062105.1. Classification (NCBI taxonomy): domain Eukaryota; kingdom Metazoa; phylum Mollusca; class Bivalvia; order Ostreida; family Ostreidae; genus Saccostrea; species Saccostrea cuccullata. Next base: position 98,909 of record NW_026920962.1, read on the forward strand.
ATGTGGACCGATGTTGGGGCATCGCTCACACCACGGATTACCAGCGACTACCACCGGTCTACGGCCACCGATCGGGAAATGGGACCTAGGCATAACGGTTACATGTACAAGTACAACCAACTCTTGTCAATTCCATCATTTCATCATCAATTACTTAAAGCTGGATTATTTCATGCATTGATTTAGATCAACAAAGAACGTAGAAAAAGACAATTCGGGATACAGTTTGCCATTAAGGGACTCCGATCCTCAGCCAGGAAGGACGACTTCAAAAAGTCTCAAAATGTAGCTTGAAAATTTAATTTTTTCATGCAGCAATTTTCATTATATACCTCTCAATGTGCTTCAAGGTTCTTCAAAGTTCTCGGAAAGGTCTAATTAAAAGTTGAAACTTTTACCCCGTAACAGCATTTTAAAATTACATAAATCAAGAAATTGATGTTCATTTTAATCTAACCATAGATACCAATGTTTTTTCACAGGATATGAAATTAGAAGTGCTTAATGGGGCTTTGCAATGACAAGAGAATCTTTATACACTTTGCATTATAAAATGATTGAAGTAAACAAAAGATATTAAAGTACATTATACGTATAAAAATTGTGGAATTTCTTCAAAAGCCTAGATACCTATGATTTTTAATTTTAAAATGTGTTAATTGATCAAACTTGAATTGGAAAATGCATAGCAGGTGTTTTTTCGCAATTCCTGCAAAAATATTTGAGATTAACTTTGTAATTTTCTCCTTATAATATGATTAACTTAAAAGATAAAGTTTGAAGAATTATTATTGGTAAAAACACGTTATTTTAAATACATTATTTTGAGTATTTTCAATTAGCCAATGCTTGATTTCAGAACCTGAGGATCAGAGTACCTTAAAATAACTGAAAGTTCTCAAACAAGTGACTGAAAGAGCTCCCCCCTTAGGTCACATTTCAGTGACTATTCATTTGACTGTATGGTGCAGTTTCATCGAGTGCTACTCTGAATATTTTAAAAATGTTTAAGTTATTTTACGTATCACAAAAGATATTTAATATAGATAAAACAAGTGCATCAATGAATAACAATAACCGAAGAAACATTTGGTTTAAAAATGGAACAAAAACATAACCAAGTCTCCGCCTACAAAGCTGATCTTTGTGTGTATATGTTAGATTTTGTCTGTTCCGTCATTTCCACGTTCTCTGCTTTATTTAGCGGTAGGTATGTCAGGAGCTTAAGATCCTCATTATCAGAGTGATATTCATTGTCTATGTATGTCCCATCTCGACATATTTTACTCCTATTCTGTTGAGATCCCTGGGCTTTGGCACTATTGGACAACAGTTTAGTCCTCAGTGGATAGTTTGAGTCTGTTCTGGGGTTCCTAGAGAGCGAGTTCCTGTTGTTAAGACTGGTGGGTTCTCCTGGTTTGTCGCCGTCATCACGTGACACATTACTTCTAATCGTGCTCTTCATGTTGTTGTAATAATACACAAGACTACGCTGGTACTTGGATTTCCTGTGTCCTGCACAACAACACAGGGTCTCTTTGAACGCCTCCCGATATCGCTTTGACATCACGTTATACAGGAATGGATTCACGGTGGATCCAACAAAATACAGAACACCTGTAACAGATAGTCAAGACGTTTCTTCAAATGTTTCCTTTAACTAGTATGATTCTTTCTAATTGGAAGTATTTCATGATGAAACCTTTGTTTTTCACATTTACATTTATAGAAGAAAAGAATGATTTAGAGAGTTAAAAGAGAATTGTTCTATTAATTAAAATGTGAAGGAGGAACAATATACCAATATTTTGTATTTAAAACACTATGTAAATGTATAACACTGAGTAAAACAGAGTTTCATTCAAAGACAATTTTAGAGATGGTCCTTACTGACCTGAGATGTAGAATAGGTGGCTCTGGACCTCCAGTTCGTACGGCGTCCACAGATCTCTGTGATAGATCGTGTACAGTCGCTGTGTGTGGAATGGCGCCCAACAGAAGAAGAAAGCAGCAACTACAGCCACTGAAGAATGAGATTCAAAACTTTCTAACATAACATTTCTAACAAGAAAGGTTTATAAAATCTGAAGCATCAAATATGTACAGCAAATATAATTAGGGGTGACTAACCCAACATCCGGACAACTCGTCTGGAATGTGAAGAATGGTGTCCACCGGTGGATTCTTCCGAATTTGCTCTGTTTAATGCTGTACTTCGCAAAGTTATCGCAATTAAAACATACAAAATAATAATAACAGTCATTGGAGCGATAAAAAACAGGAATGTTGATATTTGAAACATAATGGTCATTTCAGAAATCCACTCAAGTGGAATGTTACACACAAGGGACTCTGGGAGGGGTTTCTTCGTCGTAGGACTAAGGGCGTAAAACAAAGTCCGTGTATGTATTGGATAGGGTAGAGCAATCAGAAATGAACTGGTCCATATCCCAATGATAATCAAGACGGATCGCCTTAGATCGGCGATTTTATGAGATATCAGAGGGTGACAGATGGCGATGTATCGTTCCACTGTGAACGCTGTGATCGTCAACACTGATGCATATGACGTCATTTCCGTTAATAATGCTTTCCCAATACAACACACCTCACCAAATTTGAATGGATATGCCTGCCATATAGAATACGTCTCAAAAGGTAAACCTGTAAAGATATGTCGAATTTAATAGACTCTAAATTGACATTTTTGTTACGCGTACATTGTTCTTAAATTGTCTTGCAATCAGCTTTGAAATTACATAGGTCTGCAATACCAAATATGAAAATGTTTGACATAATTAAGGTATCTTCAAGATAAAAGGATATTTCCCTGCTTATTGAGCAATCCACCGATTTTCAAAAAACTGACGTAAAACTATTTTACAAACATATAATGAGATAAAGGAAATTTTTAAATCGACGAACAGTTAGGTGCTTATTTCAGTTGTAACCGATTGACGGGGAATGCTCCCGTAAAGATTCAATCCCAGCATTCTCTTTTTCGATGGTCTCTGTCTTTGCACTGATCTTTGTCCAATTTACAAATGTACAGGACTAATGAGGTTTATCTCTACTTGTTACTATAAGCATTTGGTAGCTAGGAACATAGTAGGAGATGGATTGAAATGCCCACCGAGAGGTAATTATAAGATTTAATATCTGAGCTTTTTATTGATCTCCTCTCTGTCACTGACCAAGAGTCAAAGTAGACTTCGAGCAACAAATGTCACTTTTTCCGATTATTATTATTGGTCATTTTCATTTGATGTTATCATTTTTTCCATTATTTTTTATTCTCTTTATATTAATTTCTTTATCAATGAACAATATAGAAGTACGTTGTGAATCATTGAACGGTACATAAATACAAACTATACAAATATTAGAAAAGTACACTTTTATTCATATATACTTCAGGTGTTATCAAGTAATGTCGATCAAATTTAATCTTCAATGTATTATGATCCGGCTGATAAAATCTTTCTTCTCGCAGCACATGCGAGAACGAAATCATTATAATTGATACATAATCGATGTCTAAACAAGGTATAACAGCAAGGCAAAAGTACGTATTGCACGTTCAGGAAATACGACAAACAAGTAAGTGTTTTGTGCAGTCCGAGAAAAAATTAGGTAAAGTGGAATAAATGTTGTTGAAAAACAACATTGTAAACAGGAATTGAGAAACATTAGTAAGGAACAAGTAAGCTTCACCGAATACTTAGAATTCTATGGTGCTGGTTTATAGTAATCTCTGTGGATTTTTTATTATATAATGGTTATGATACACACACAAAATAAAGAACAGGAAACGTACACAGAATTAAGAACAGAAAAACAAACCAGAAAAGCTGACAGCCAAATTAAGACAATATCATTAAAGAATCCCCCTGAGAAATCTAAATACAAGACCGGAAAGGAGATATAGCGGATTATAGTAAAATTATACAGTGCCTCAACTTAATTATAATCACATTGAAATGTTCACATACACCTTCTGGTATTTGAGATATTTGTTTTGGAAATAAATTTGTCATGTTGGTTGAAGCAGTGATGTCACATCAAAATAGACGATCACTGTAAACATTGTGATCCATATTATTTATTAAGATCTTTTTTCGTTCTACATTTGTCAAGATATTTCTATCAGGCAGGTTCCTATGTTACCCTCTAGCAAAATTAAACGTCTTATTTTGTCTACTTATATATATATATATATATATATATATATATATATATATATATATATATATATATATATATATACAGTGGACCCTCATTTATCTGGACGCTTTGGTTCCTAGTCAATTTGTCCGGATATGTGAAGTGTCTGGATATCTGAATTACCAGTTAAACAAGACAAAATAACTTTTTAAAAATCCATTCCGATGAAAAGTCGACCGGATACTGAAGCATCCGGATATCTGGCGTCCGGATATCTGAAGGTCCACTGTATATATATATATATATATATATATATATATATATATATATATATATATATATATATATATATATATATATATATATATATATATATATATATATATATATATATATAAAGATTATTTAAAAGTATGTTACAACGCACTTTGAAAAATTTTTTTCATAGTGCGTTAAATTTGGGACAAAGATAACACACTTTGAAAATAATGAATTTCTTTTCAAAGTGCGTTGATATCGACAATATCAACGCACTTTGAAGGAATGTGTATGGCTTGGTCAATATTCTTCAAAATCTTTGGTATAATACCTAATTAAACCTGTAGGCAAAGTCCTTAATCTTTAAGTTTATTATAGGTCAATCATTTTTTTTTTACTGTGACAACCTATAGTGTTTGAACATTAATACTTAGAATACTTCATTAAGAAAGGTGACTGATGGTTTTTGCTCTAAATGACATTAACCAAAAAGCCTACATCTATAAATTCCCCCTCTCAATTGTCTTTACAATGACAAATGAACATTTGTCCCAGAAGACCTTCTTATGTCAAACTTAGTTGTAATTCGATTTGTTAAGGTTGCTTAGCCCAAGTCTAAAGTCCACGTCATCTTCGACTATGACACCGTTTTAGTGCTAAGGAATTAATACTTCATACACCAAATGAAAAAAAAAGATGAATACTGTGTTAAAGTGTGAAAGTCATTTACCTAAAACCATGAAACTAAGGCACCAACCTACTTTCTATAGCCTTGACAGAGAATTCTTGACGATTCAGATATCAGTCTCATGTCCCAGAGAGACTTCTAAATGTTACCTAAAACTATTTAAAGTCAAATGATGGAATTCCCCAATTACGTTAACTGGAAAAGACGACCATTCAAGCAACTGTATCCACCTTATCAGTATCTAAACTTGATTCTTAAACTTCACATAAATTCAAAAGTCCATTCAAACAGTAAAATCAGGAACAAAGCAAACAGGCCTTCAAATCATTAGATGTGAGATCAGGTGCCATAGAAAAGTGAGCATTCCCTGCCGACAGTTCACCACCGCCGTGTATTCCTTGTCATGATTGCGAAATGCCAGCAATTTCTGTAGATAATATTGTGTGTAAATAATGTCCGAACATTTAGTATGTAAAACGCTAGTCAGCATTGGCTTAATGATACATTTTTTTTGCTGACTAAGTTATTGTTTCGACCATAGAACTTACGAAATAATGACTTTTAACAAAACTGTTGATATTTCATGTTTCTCCAATTTATTTGTCAATAACTTATTGTCTAAAACCTCATTCTGAAAATTGTACATACGTAGAGCATGTTCTTGTGCACGAATAAACTGAGATATAAACTCTTTGAGCAGATGGGTACTGTAAAATAACATGTTTTCGTGGGGTCAAGTTTGCAAGGTTTTAGAAAAAAATATTGGTTTGTGAGGATTTGATTTCGTGGTTGGAAAATTTTGAAGTAGTACATAATATGGTCTGTAAGAAATTTTACATTTCGTGGTGGTCATAAATTCTTGACTCTCTCCATACCTAGAAAACGATGGAATTTATACCCATACGGAAATTAGTGATTTCACAGTATATTGCTGCATAAATAAGGGAAGTAGGCCATTGAAAAGTTATGTCATTACAAAAGCTTTGTAGATAGATTACCAATAACTACTTTTTCAAGTAAAATATCCAAATATGAAACATATGTGTCAGCCTCTATGACATTTTTTTTTCAAACTCGCTTGGATATGTCGTCTCGCCATATGAATGGAAAATATCTATTATAGTTGTTAATTGAGAAGGTAATACGACGTCGATATACTAGTATCTAAATGTTGAGTTGAAGCACCCAATAAGTGTTTTCTCCTTCTTATAAATAAGATTTTGAATAAAGTCTGCTTCAGATAAACGTAAAAATTGGTCGGAATTAACGACTTTTTAATTTTATGATATTTCACTTTTTCGTGCATTGTAATAAAAACATTTATTAGAAATAACATGTTCTGTTACACTGTAAAAAAATAACTAGTTAATGTCAAGAAGAAAACTAGTAGATTCACTGTCCATACAATCACTACCTTAATAGTAGTTTTACCAGATATTGGTATATTTACTAGATAAGATTAGTAAATGTGGAATTAATGAGTAACTTTCACTATGTATCTAGGTATCTATACGACCCCCGCTCCACAACTCACTATCTTAACCAGTAAACTGAAAGTTTACTAATCATGACCAACGCTTTACGAAACACACTAGTTAAATTCACTAGGTTTTTCTTTCAGTATTGAGATGACCTTTCAAATATTGAAATCAAATAAAAACATTTATATCTGGATCACCTTTGGGGTAATAATTATTGCGAGTTAATGCTTAAATTGACAATCAACACGTACAAAACGTCTCAATTAATCCTTAAAATATATGAATCCTACTGTTGATCAAAATGATCAAAGTCACCCTGAATAACTGTCTCAGCTGGTTAATCAAGTGTTGGATCCATATTTACAGAATTACACGTGCTGATTTAACTTCAGACACAAACACCATCAAACAAGCTGCTTTGCTGCCTGTTGAACATAACTTGCCGTGTGAACATATTTACAAACAACTTGGTCGTCTCAGGTTAATGAAGTATTGCTGATTGAGAGGTCATGAAAATCAGACATCAACAGGTCGTAAATAAAATGTAAAGATGTAGGTAAAGAAATGCTCATTTAGTTGTCGTATTATCTAGTTACAAATATTGACCGGTGAACATCCATATTTGGGACAGGTACATTGTCCAATTGCAATAGAAAGGCTTCAAGAATTCATAAACTCGGATTGGTTTTATAGGTTATAGTACCATGCTCAAATTACGAATGCTGATTTAATAGAGAATAAGTACAATGTATATTAATGATAGGGTAATTTTCTTATTAATTATTTCAGAATAAGAAAAAGTAGCTACGATAGTATGCATCTGACCCAAGTTTCTGGGATGAAATGGCCATTACTGAAAGAACAAAGAACTCCCCTAAGGATTCAGGAATAACGCCCTCTGCGCCACTACTCCAAGAATGCCGTTAGAAATTGCATAATGAACATTAATTATATCCAAGTCGTATTTCTGTTTTCCATACACAATCCCTCTGTAATCCCAGCGTCTACCATAGTAACCTTGAGTCTATGTTGTTCTATAATTACAGCTTCTTCTAAGACGAATAGAATCTGGTGCGACTTGATCAGCTATAAAGGGCGCTAATAAGACGTCATGTGGGACTATTAAAACAACCACTGTTTTCATCAGCCGAGTGACTAATTTTACCGAATTCTGGTTTCTGTGAGATTCATTCTTTGATCGTTTTTGCATCAAAGATATGCCAGATATATATTGAATAATCTCAACATGCAATATATTGCGTTTTTAATGTTAACTAAAGTGTAACGGTGTATCTGTTCATAGCAGATATCAAAACAGACACAAAAAACAAGCTAGGAAAACCTTTTTGCAGAATAGTATTCATATTTTTTTTATCATATTATTGGGCCCTACAACATTTATATTTTTCTTTGAGTTAATTGCAATGTTGCTAAATGAATCAGAGTAGTAGTTAATGTATGCAAAGTGTAAGAAAAGTAACGCAGTATCCGTCCTTTTACCATATTTTATCTTGTGCGTATGAGAAAATGACGTTATTTTCAACGGGTATTTTGACCCATGGAGTAATGGTAACGCAAAATTTCTAACAGGACACTTTAAATTTTAAAGATGATAGTTATGATTTCAGATATGCATTATATTTACTCTAAATCGTAAGTGGATCGTAATTATTAGATGTCCCCATTTATTTGATCATGACAAGGAACACAGAGCGGATCTGACCGTCGACAACTAGGAGTTGCTTCCTTCTACATGGCACCTGTACAAAATTAATGGACTTTTGGCCATAACCTCTGCTTGTTATTGTCACATTCATTTTATAGAGATAACACCTAAATGCAGGCACAATACCGAAATACATTTCCTCTTTTAAATATTAATGCTATCATTAAACACCTTTTTTAAAATGCAGTTCAAAGGTCATTGGTCTTTTTCGTTAAACTTAAGGTATGTCACTCGTGAAATTTGTTAAATCAAGATTTATTGAGAAGTATATTTTGGATAATAACTCATATAGAGTGACTCAAAATCACAGAGAAAATAGGGGGACAGTGTTCATCTTACTGATCTACGGTATAATGAAGGTGACCTTTTTGCACTTAAATTTTAACTCTGGTAATTTACTAAAACCTCTATTATATTTTATCAGATGTAACCACGGCAAAAAATAATCTTATTTTACGTAAAATATTTTGAATTATATTTATCATTGAAAAAAAATCTTGCAAATTAATGCGCGTAAATTATTGAGTGACCTTTTTGCACTAAAAAGTAACATAATTTGGGGTATTAAAAAACTAAATAGGCAATAAAACATTTTCTTAAATCAAACTTTTTACGACTGAAGTGCTGATCAGTCAAAAGTATCGAGTACTTTAAAATAATGAAAGAAAAAGTTGCGGTCAGTGATGTTAATTTTGAAATATTGGTCAAAATATGTGATTTTCAGGCTAAAAATGGTGTTAATTTTATATTGACTTATTTGACATATCTTCATTTTTTGGCAAAGTTTGTTGAAGGAAGGTGTACAACTTGTTCTAAAAATATAAATTAAGACCTATATCAAATATTCCTAGCAATATCATAATGGAAAATATTCTCCTAGTAAAAGTATGTGAGGCTAAAAGTCCAAGATATTAAATTTAATAAATGTGCAGATTTGCAGAATTATCTGCTAAATATCCTTCCATCACAAAAAATAGTCCCTCACAAATCTTGCTTCTTTGTAGCTTTTTGAACAGTTTTTTGTTGATTGATAAAACATTAACATTGTTGAAATTAAAAATGTTATAAAAATTGAATTTTGATAAATAGTTTTGAAGTAAGAGGTCCTGCGTGAACTTTTCCAAAAAGCTGTGAGCTGACGAGTGACCTACATTAAAAATCATAATTAAAATTTCATTACCGATTAGATCAGTGAAAATGATTATCGACAAGTGTTTTGAACATCTTAAAGTGCAGTAAATGGTTATTTGATAAATATTGATTCTTCTACAACACGGAGACAATTAGGACAGTTTGGTCGTGTAATTGCTCGCTCTTTTTGATGGAACAGGCCAAAGTGACATCTTCCCATGACACGATTTTGATGCACAATTTAGTGTAACATCTTTGTTACCTTTTTCAAGGGCAATGAAGTCATTTCTTTCTTGAACTTGTAGAAGTATAGCCTATTTTTAAAATAGTTGTTTTTGAAGCTGCTTTAATGTACAATTCACAAGAGACAACAAGGCAAAGCACCACGAGGTATTCTGCTAATTATATGTCGTTTGGGGCATACACCAATTCTCGCTTGATTTCTTCCTCCTAACAATTTTAAATACCAGATCGGCTATCATCTTAATTAGATGTCAAATATAAATGTACTAACTATAAATTTCCACCACATTTTCATACTTCGCGAGTCGAGTCATTGCACCCCGGAGCGCGGTGTTTATATATGATGGGCTTCCGAAGCTTCCTGCATGCTTCTCATTGCATAATATTTCTAATTATAGTTTATTTTGAATTTCGGACAACAACCCTTTGCTGGCTACACAAATAACTTTCAGGAACAAATATTGAATATTAAACGAGTCCGATGCGGTCCTATTTACCCTCATTAGGCGTAATTAAGTAGTTTGTCTGTTGCCGTCTAAGTAATTTCCTTTGGCGCGCTTTCCTTCGATCGGATTTTGATGAAGTCGAGTACTTCTTTCGTGCATCCAGAGCAATCAAGATCAGCTCTGATTTTCTTGTATGATGAGTCGATGTAAATTAAGTCCAACACTATGAAATCTAATGTAGCTTTTTCAACCTCTTTGGTGACGCGCCACCGATAATCGGTTTTACGATCATAATTGATGTAACGCTCAAATGGGGAATATTTGCATGGAAATGGCGCTATTGAGTGACCATGATTCTCGTAAAGTTAAGTGGACATGAAATCTTTATCGCTCTGTTTTTGTTCTGAATTAATCCTTCACATGTATGACAAGCGTAAAAGTAATATCATAATAATCTAGTTACATGCGATCGTAAATCCTCGCTAGTTTGGGGGAAATGACGGTACGTCGTTTATTTAGCATATTAGGATATCATATTTTAATTCTGTTTCATTGATACTATTTTTAATTATTAGTTACATTGAATATCAAAATGACATAAAATATGTGCAATATTTCTATTCTTAATGTTGAAGATATTAAATATTCGATATAACTGACTACACGGACATGATCTAACAGTATACACATGTAATACTGTGAATTGATACTTAGTATCCTGTTTCTCTATTCGATTTGAAGTTCACACCTTTTTCTTGTTTTCATAAAGCCTGCGACCCCCGTTTCTGAAGTTCTTGATCACGATAAAAAAAATTAATATCATGAAATTTTTTTTTCCTTTCTTTCTTTCTTAAATTTACAATAACTCCTGTTTTTTAACAATTATATTTAAAATCTTCATACCCGTCGATATGAATATAAAACCTGTATTTTAGGTATACTTACAGGAGACTAAGATGAGAATGTCGGAGATGGCCAGACTACAGAGGTAATAATCCGTGCTGGTCTGCATGTGGCGATTCCGGACAATAACGATAGCCGTGCACACATTTCCCACAATGCCCGTCACGAAGATGAAGCTGTAGATGACCAACAGACAGACCACGGACAACATGTCCTTCCTCTTGGGTCCCATCATTTTCAGGAGGTACTCCTCGTCTGTCAGATTTTGGGAGGACATGGTCCCCCTCTCCCCCGGGATGATATCTGTCACTGCCCCGTGTATATGGGACCAGTTTTCACTGTCACTGATATTCATACTATAACGATCGATCGCTTCACAATAGAGAGTCGATCAGTTGTCAATCAAACAGAGGTCCTTAATGTTGTTTTTATCGGTGATGGTGCGTTTTTCTTGTGAAGTGCTGATATCTTTTCGATCTGTTTTTTACGTGCAGTACTTTTATTTCGACGGTGCAGCAAGTTTGGCACTTCCGCTCATGTCCAGATTGTCCCAGTTGGGCCTTCACCTGTTAAAGAGAAGCAGGACGTCCAATGAAAATAGATTTGGGGAAAAAACATTGTTTCCTCTGAAAACAAGTACACGTTTCTTTGTTGTTGTAACAGAGCACATTACATATGTACAATTCTTTGAAACCTACTTCTGTATGGGATAAAAGCTCTCACATAAAATTGATTAATGTCTTACAAATGTAATCCCTACAAATGTGCTTGTCGCCAATATTAAGATCTTTAAAAGGATTCAGAAATAAGTTTTAAATTAAAATATTATTCATTATAACTTTTTGTAGATGAAAATATCAAGATAAGACCATGAATTTATTCTTAATTTGATTTGAGGAAGCAGACCTGAAAATAAAACGTGATTTTGAAATATTTTGAAACATGAATCATTAAAATAAAACTTGAAAAATGAAACTAAATATTTTTCTTTAAATACGCAGGGATAAAAAAATAATGACTCAATTACTTTAGTCTAAATTCGGACATTTATAAATAAAAATATTTTTTAAATGAACGGGGATTGGAGAAAAAAACAAGTCTATCAAAAACATTTCTTACAACAACGGTTTACAAAGTATTGTCTTAAAATAATGTTAAAATAAAGTATGGTCTTACAAGAACAGTTTACAGAGGAATAGTCGTAAAAGAAAATTATTAAACAATAGTCTTAGTATCGTGCGGTCTCTGTATTCTCCCTGACTGCTATAACGGCGTCTTTAAAAGAATATAGAGAAATACGGGAGATCTTTGGGTACACACATACTGAGCTGTTTCCAACTCCACCATCGCTGACAGGCTTAAGTGAGTAAAAACACAGTGCATATATCTAAAACAATTATTGCACCCCACTTGTTCTGATATTTTTGCACGTGTTTCTTCGCATAAACATGGAAGGTTATAAATTGAGACATGATTTTTCTATTTGTTTCCCAGCATCCTTAAGACATAACGCTAAACTGTCTACTCCGATAAGAATTGCTTCATTTCGTTTTCAGCTTTTTCTAATTTCATTCAACCATGTAAGTAATTTCTAATATGTGGGTCATTAGAGCAATAAAATATTTAATGTAGCGTTCCTGTGAAACCAATGGTAGAGTTTGAAATTACATGTATTGATAAAGTTTTTATCATTCTTTTCAGACATGATTACATGTATACGCCAAACAGAATATATTTGTAAGCAATCCCATGCTATTAGATGCTATTAAATGATATTAAAAATTTCATACATGCGAACGCTAGTCGTTACACCATTTGTTAAAGTATAGTAAATCTGAGATATATATTAAGAAACAATATTTATTTTCCATTATAAAGGGACTCAGATTTCTAAGTTAAGTTAGACCGTTCAATTTGTTCTCAGACACCTAAAGCATCTGAATGTGAAATAATTATAGAGTTTCTCAGTGCTTTGTCATAGTGTTTTAAAGAGTGGAAGTCGAAGTATTTAAATTAAAAATAACTATATTTTGTTTGACCGAAGGTACAATTTATATCCTCATTTTTATGCGCCCGGATCGATAGATCCGAGGCGTATATTGTTTTTGTCCTGTCTGTCTGTCTGTCTGTCTGTCTGTCTGTCTGTTTGTTTGTTGTTTGTTTGTTTGTTTGTTTGTTTGTTTGTCCCCAAAGTTTAACCTTCGCCATAACTTTTGAACCATGAAATAACTTCATATTTGGTATATATTCACTAATTGGGTGCTTTCAAATGACCCCAATATTAATGACCTTGTGACCTTGAATGTGACCTATATGCTAAAAATAGCTTTTCTTCTGCAAACTTTAACCTTCGCCATAACTTTTGAATCATAAAAGATAGAGACTTCATAAAAGCATACTACACTAATAAAGTTCTTTCAAATGAAACCAAGGTCAATGACCTGGTGACCTTGACTGTGACCTATATGCTAAAAATACCATCACCTTTCACCATAACTTTTGAACCATAAAAGATAGAGACTTCATATTTGGTGTACATACTCCACTGATCAAGGTCTTTCAAATGACACCAAGGTCAATGACCTTGTGACCTTGACTGTTACCTATTAGCTTTTTGATTTTTCTTTTATCACAAACACGTCTTGTTTCTGCTTAGTATCAGCATATCTGTATCTACCGATCTACCGGAATCTGAATATAATTATTATATTTAACAGAGCAAAGTAACTCTAACCTCATTCATATCTTAAAACTTCTTTTTTCCACAATACAGACTTTGAATTAAAAGATAGATCTTAAAAGAGCATTTTGCAAATATCTTACAATCGTAGGTAATATGCACATCATACATAGAAAAAAGTTGCCAAGACAAAAAGAAAAAAAGAAACGCCTCTTCATTCTTGTCTTTTATAAGTTATAGGTTACAAGACTAGGTTAAAGAATTGCAAATCTGGAAATTTATTAAACACGATTTCTGAATTCTAATGAATCTTATATTGTCCAAATTTTCTGAAATCTAATGAATCTTACATTGTCCAAATTTTCTGAAATCTAATGAATATTATATTGTCCAATAATCCGTTTTTTTTTTAATAATATCAATAAAATCCACAGGAAATATTGAGTGTTATATTCCAATTCATCAAAAATAGATATAAATTTCACAACATGATCATTATTAATCGTTGTGATATATTAAAACTATTATTTCTCTTTCTGAGAAAATCTGTAAAATTCGTTTCTCTATTATTTCTCAATATTATTTCTGTCTTATACTTCCTTTTAAAGGTTTTTTTTTAAATTTAGGATTTGAAGTTCCTCCTACCTTTACAAGTGTATCCTTTGATAATCCTGCAGATATCGTAATACGGTTACCCGGACATGGTGACAATCGGACAGAAGCAGTGATTGTTTAAAGACTTCGGACATTAACTTTAAACTGCCTTCATTACTGAGTCGTGGTGATATCAAATCATATCTCACTTGTACATCTCATACTATTTCATGGATTATTAACCAAAATAATTAACCAAATCAGATGCTGTTGACTCGCGGGCTCCTGCTTCCATCAGATGTGAGAGCGACACATAAGCATGGTCAGGACTGACCCCTAATGCATCCTCTATAATGGATTCATACATAAACCTCGCGTGTTGGATGAACTTTTTTATCACAGTTATCTGCAGTGATCGTTTTTCTTACGGCACATTCGTGACCCTAACATGCAACCCTTGTTCGTCTCCACTTTGAGAGTTGTTTGATTTCCACAGAAGGAGATTAACTCTTTAGACAAGTCGAGAACCCGGTATATAGACCAGACCCTGGACTTTTTCACAGAGAGGTGCTAGTTATTTGATTTACATGGTTGTACAGCCATTCTGTGTATCCTTAAGGACCTATTTATTCCAAATGGAATTCATTTATTGCTCGGTTTATCATGTCGGACTTCAATATCTCCTCGACAAATACTTGGTTTAGGGAAGGCGATTGGTTTCGGGAGTTTAATCACTATTTTTTATTTCAATATTACACACTGATGTGTCAGATACTCGGCTGTTTGCTCAATAATGGAGTTTGATCAATCAAGTATTACATGTATATCAATCTTTTTAGCAATAAACATGTACATGTTGGGAAATAGATACAGAATATGAATTTTTAAATATATACATATGTACATTATATCTAAAAAGGCTGAAACAAAAAGGCCGCAAAAATATTTTTTACAAGAGAAAAAGTACATAACTCTAGATACAGCTTTTTATATTTTGTCAAATCTGACTATTCCTGGACTTAAAATGTCCAAAGGAGAACATAAAATTGTTGACTGTTAATCATTGAAATTAAAAATTGGTAGTCCACCTGAGATACAAACAAGTCTAATTTTACTTCAACAATGCTCAGCGACTACATTAAACGGGTACCTGCCTTGTGGTTTGTAAATTTTCTTGAAAAAGAAAACATTCAAACTGAACTTCAGTTAGAACAATTCATTTTTTTCCCACATTTGATATTTTTTCGCCTCGTAAAGGATTTTGAATAAAAAGTGATTCTGCTATTTCTGGCAGAAACCCGAGGTTAATTTCTAAAACAAATGAAACGCAGGATAGTTACGGAAGAAGATAAAAATAATTCCATATGGATTTGCAAAATGTGTAGAATTGGTGACTTTTTTTTTTTTTTTTTTTTTTTTTGCGTTTGCAACGCTGTGAATAATTTCAAGTTCCTTGCTGAAATTGTAGAATTCTTTGACATTGTATGCAATCTGAAAGCATTGTAGTCTCTGCTCTGGCACGGACAAAGCGATATTAATAAACAATAAATAGCTAATCGACGCATTTCTGATATAACGACCATTAATCAAATCCATCTAGTATTGTAATAGTAGCACCATTTTGTAACGATGCAGAGTGGTTTGGCACGCGGGAGTGCATGTACCGGTAGATTGGCGCCTAATGACAATTCGTTCAGTAGTTATCAGGTCGTACCCCGTACCATCGAGTATATCACAGGCCATCATTACCTCCTTTATGTCAGTTTGTTATTTTGATAAAATTAATCTTTCTATCCATATTGAACTTTATCCACTTATCCAGTATCATAAATTTATAATTTAATTTTTGATTTCCACGAAAGTAATATGCGTCACTATTGCTACGTTTCGCAAATTAAAATTTACCATGGACCTGTGGAAACTGACTCAATAAAATAAAAAGAAATTAAGCGGGAATTTATTTAAAAAAATAAATCAGAATTCTGTTTTTTCCATCCCGAAAGTCAAAATGTTAAAGATATTTTATGAGGTGATAATTGTCTTTTTGGCATAGAAGCGGAAGTTAATGGCGGCGCTCGCATCGCACAGCCTTGTAATTGTTCTAAGCCGGAAGTCATCACACAGAGTTGGAAATCCTTCAATATCGACCCTGCTTTTCGTATATATCTATTTGAAGTTGACAGAAACAAAGAAAAAGACAGCGATTGTTATCCCTTAATTTTTCTTTATGTTCGCCGAATGTCATTTTGGACATCTCTATCGAACATAAAAGTGTTCTTAAATATTTTTGCGGCCGATAATTTGTTTTATTTATGGATTTTCTGTTTTTCTTTATTAATAGGATTGGTGATTATTCATTTTAAGGACAAAATAATGGGACAAAAGTCAAAATGTTGGAGAATAATATAAATCAATGTTTCAAAGTTCAATAATAGGATAATTACAACATTTCTGACTATATTTATAAATAAGCACAAATAATTTTTTTTTATTGGAAACCTGCTGGTATATCCAATAATTTTAGTTATTTTATCGTTAAGAATAAATATACAGCGGATTAATCTGTTAATTTCTATTTTATTACACAGGGCTTCTCACGCCTTAATATTGATATGTTACATGAAATAATAGATACATGTATAGAAATCAGCTGAAAAAGGATACAACGGGTCTGAATTTATTGAGCAGAGTAATAAATGACGGTATCCATGTACATGTATAAGGATATCAAAAATCGTGCCGAAACTTTTTTTTAAATCAGAGTTTCCCTTCCTACAAAGGTTGAACAATGGTTTGCCTATTCTTTCTGCAACATCTTTCCTTAACAGGACAACTCTGGAAGGCAACACTTGCGCGTATTCAATTATTATTTATTGAAGCATAAACGGAACCCGTAATTTGAAAGAAAAACAAACTGAAGAGAAAACTTCTAAAAAGCACGAACAAATTGACTTCTCAACACAGTACTATCTCTTAGTGACGTCCCTTTCAGAAAGATATCAGAAAATGATTTATTGACATCAAAAATTCAATTTTCTGATATCAGAAAATCTAATCTTATTTCTGATATTTCCTGATATCAAACAATCATTTTCTGATATCAAAATATCGATTATTTTGAAAAATCTTTGATACCCTTAACTAAAATAAGAAATCAGGCAAAAATTAGTTGCCATGTATTACCGGAAAATATTTTTTTCTCAGAATTTTTAGCAAGAAGGTTTAAAATATTAATTCCATACATTTCAATACATTATTTCGGGTTCCAGTAAACGTTCAACCAAGCCTCAGAGTCTTTCTATACTCCTAAATAAGATATTTATCAGTAGTGAAGGAAAGACTTCAAGAGTACTGTGCAACTATATATTCAAGAAGTGGTTTAAATTAGATGTGGATGCTTAAAAACTCCAAGGAACTTTTGGACAATTTAAAATCACAAGATTTTACAAAAATCAACATCTTAAAACTTTTATATTTTCAACTTTATACACATCCATTCCCCACGATAAATTAAAGTCCAGGCTCTTTGATATCATCGACAGCTGCTTTTTCAATACAAAATGAACTCGTAAATTTAATAACTTTGTCATTAGTCATTTGAAAAATTATTTAGTTAAAACACATGCTGATTGTACACACAAGTACTCTGAGGTTGACATCAAAAAGATGCTTGAGTTTCTGATTGACAAACGGGTCCAAGGTTTTCCAACAATCTTTTGAAATTCTCATGGGTACTAATTACCCTCCGTTATTAGCAGACCTATTTCTATATTCATATGAAGCAGAATTTGTGCAAAATCTTATGCGTGAAAAGAAGAAAACACTTGCTGTGGCCTTCAACTCGACATTTAGATATATCGACGACGCATTGTCAATTAACAATGGTTATCCATTCTCACGTCGATATGATATACATGTATCCTGGTGAGCTTGAGACAAAAGATACCACAGAGTCTGTCATATCTGTTTTATGTTTGGATATTTTACTTGAAAAAGAAGTTCATGGTAATCTAACAATCAAGCTCTATGATTAACGTGACTTTAACTTTACAATCGTCAACTTGGCCTTTAACTTGACATTTAGATATATCGACGACGTATTGTCAATTAAAAATGGTTATGTCCATTTACATGTTGGTAGATATATCCCCGTGAGCTTGAGATAAAAGATACCACAGTTTCTGACACATCTGTTTCACAATTTGATATTTTACTTGACAATGGCGTAAATTTAATGGTAATCTAACGACCAAGCTCTATGATAAACGTGATAACTTTAATTTTTCTATCGCCAACTTCCCTTTCTTATGCAACAATTAATATACCTTCATCACCTGCATACGGAGTTTATATATCTCAGTTGATTCGATACACAAGTGCATGCTCTACGTACGAAAAATTTCTTAAAAGAGGTAAATTATTGACAAGCAAGTTGATGAAACGAGAATATCAGCAGTCTCGTTTAAAGTCATCATTTCATAAGTTTTATGGTCGATACAATGACCTTGTCAGCAAATACAATTTATCATTGAGTCAAATGCTGACTGACGTTTTTCATACTTATTGTTAGTCCATTATTTACACACTGAATTGACGACGGATTATTCCGTTATTTCCCGATCATGACAAGGAGCACAAGACAGGTGTGACCGGTCGGCAGGGGGTGCCCCCTCCTCCATGGTACCTGATCCCACCTCTGATGTTTTGGAGGTCCGTGTTTGCTCTGCTCCTATTTTGTATTGTTTAATGGTCTTTTCAGCTTGAATGCTGTTCTTAATCTCCATATACTTCATTTGAGAACGCCTCTAAATGCAAAATTAACAAAATGAATTTGATATTTATATATACATTTGAAGACATAGGCATTGCGCAATCCTTGTTCGTCCATCTTTCTTTAAAAAGCAGTTTTTAAAAAAAAACATGATGTAAAATCAACGAACAGTAATGATAATTAAAAGTCACTGATACTGATAAGAAACAATGCCCATCTGGAGCAGAGCAAGTACGGACCTCTAAAACATCAAATGTGGAGACAGGTGCCATAGAGGAGTAAACATCCCCAGTCAACGGTCACAACCGCCGTATACTTTTTGTTGATCGGGAAAACAGAAATTCATTAACAATTTACTTTGTGAATAGTGGACATACAATTTGTATGAAATATAGTCGGTATGCATTCCAACTAATGGTAGATTGTATTTTCTGACAAGGTCAAAGTTTCAACTAAAGTATTACATTTTGTTGACTTTAAACAGATTCTTATTTCAGAAATCTGTATGTCAATAGATTAATCGTTTGATTATATCAGAAATTGTTGGTACATAGAGCATGTTCTTGCGCATCCAATACTTTGAAGTTTAATCTCCATATGCAGATGCAAAGGGTATATTGCTTCATAAATAGAAGTTGAAAATAAAAGTTAAAGTCATTCTGTTTATAAAAATGCATAACTGTTAGATTTCAATTATTTTTTTTTATTGTAAAATGTATAAAGAGACGTCAAAGACCCTTGTTTCTTTTATTTCGAGTTCAAAGTGATATCGAATCAACGAAGGAATAAAAATAAATATTGTTAACCGACCAAACGTAGTCTATCTATCTATCTTAAATGTTGAACTAAAGACCTAAGCGAGTATTTTCCATCTTTTCATGAAGAAGATTCTACATGTAGGTACATTCTGCTTCATATGAATGCCAAAATAAGTCTGCTGTTACAACAGTACTAGAGTGTCCTTGGTATCTTTGGAAATTTCGACATATTGTTGGAAGACATGATCTCCGAAAATCAAATAGATCATGTCAAACAGAAACACATAAGAACATCTTTTTAAAATCAACTTTGAGTAGATTTACTTGTGTGTACAATTCAAGACGTGTTTTAAGAAATAATTTTGAAATGACCAATGGCAAGGTATGTAAATTCGCGGGTTTCTATTCAAAAAGCAGCTTTTTATATTAAAAAAATTGGCTTAATATTATCGTGGGAAATGGATCTATGAAGTGTTAAAAAGTCATACATTGAGGTTTTTTAATTTAATAAAAAGAAATTATACTATACATACCGGTGTTCAATTTCTTTTGATGTCAAGAAGAATAAATATATACATTTGTGGTATTTTTCCATTATATAAACATACAGAGAGAAAATCTCTTCAATTCTGTATGAAGTTTGTCAGAGGCCAGAGGTCAATACATGGCCGAATCACACGGCGCAATAATATCTACCGTTAAAGTTTATAAATATGAAATGACTTGCTTTTCAATAGTTTTCATGCATAAAAATGAACAAAATAAACAAGTGAAATAATTGTTTTATTTACAAAGTAAACAAGTACTTTACAATCGATTTAAAAGTAAAGAATAAGCCTTTGATTACAAGTTGTATCATATGCACTTTCGTCAGCTGCACATTCTCTAACTTTTATCCGCCTTATTTTTGTTAGACCTTCAGAAAAATGTTCATGATATAGGCTAAAACTATATTTATTCATTAAATTTTACTCACGATAAATGTGCAAATCTATTGGAAAATATCAAAGCATTGCAATCACGCCACGAACAGCTGAGAAACACCTCGATCGGTTCTGTCGTACTTCATTGTAAGAAGTCGCCAGTGTCTCCGTGTTATCATAATAAACATGCCTTTAGTTATTTAAATCGTAGATTGAATGTTTATGATCAAGTTTAATACTTGATTGCAAATTAACTGACTCGGACAAGTGTCTTAATCCATCGGATCCATCCATCCCTATCAGGCGACCGAAATTCCTCAAACTTTTTAACAACATTTTTTGTCTTTTCAGCATTAATTATCAATTTTCACAAATAAAAATATTCCCCGACAAGAATCTGTTCACTATTTCTGATCACAAGTAGCCTTTAACAATATATTTCCTTCCAAAATAGAATTCTTAGCCTGACGAATTCAAAGTGTAACCGCCTTTCAAGCCGATTTACACCTTGCATTGAATTTTATAAACTTGTTATTTATTTATTTCTTATTAAATTAGTCATATTTGTAATTTCATGACAGGACTACGACCAAAGAGGAATCTCCGGAAGGGGAAATGAAAATAATCTGTGAAAATGTCAACAAATAAATTATACCAAAGTAATTTAGATCACTTTTTAAACAATTACCACCTGCTCATATAAGATCTAGAGCAATATAGTTTTACAAAGCTGTAAAACAGTTTTTGGAATATAAAAGTATTTTATTTCCGGATCTGTTCGAGGTATAGAATAACTCGATTCGCCACGCCTATCAGTGATAAAATAAGCTATTCTATACCTCTTATCTGTATTGTGGCCACGCGAATCGTGCTGGAGCGGTTAGTTCCGTATCCTAAATTTTAATCTATTTAAAACATCCCATGCCTTGTGTGAGTGTTTATTTTAGACATTTCCTGCCCCGCGTGTGTCTATTTGAGACGTACGTCTAACTGATATATATGATCGTCAATTGCAACTTGATATACTACCGCTTGTTAATGCTACAAATTGGTCGGATTAAATGGTAACCATCATATCAGTTGTTTTTTTCTGGACTTAAGATAAGCCTTAATGGAGAGAAGTGCTCTTCCTTTAAAAAGTTAGTCGTATTTTTCATGTTTCCACAAAGAACAATCTGTTCAATATAATTTTATTTAGATCGATGTTTAGTCCCCTGAGACTTACATTAAGTTACATTACATTGAAATATTATGAAACGATTCTTCTATAATAAAGTTATTGTTAAATGACAAATCCTTGGTGGGGGGATAATATAGATTTAATGTCACTCACATTTTATCAACTGCTATACAAACACACAGCCTTTCTTAGATGAACGAAGGATTTTTTACAACGTTTTCTTCAAAGTAAATTATTTCCATCATCTGCGGCATGTGGAATTATAATACTGCGCATCAGCTAATTGGTTTCATAATATTCTCTTTAAATAATTGAGTTCAGCTTCGATACAAAACGCCCCTTTTTCATATCATCCTTAAGACTATAACCGATTCATTATTAGGCATGTTGTTAAGATCTTGCCGATTGATGATTTCGTCTCCCTTCATCTTGATATAACTCAATTCAAACTACACATAGTGAGGAATAAACAATGATCAATGATCAGACAATTAATAACACTCGGTTAGTTAATAGACTTATCGCATTTTAAAAAAGAACACCCAAGGAAACCCCTGTGTTAAATAAATGGAATTTTGGTGTATTTTGCTTTACGCTAGATTTTTATCTGTTATTAATTTCAGGAAAGTATGTCCGACAAGTGACCGAAGCTGCTTTACTGGTATTGAACACAAAACTAAAGACATTTCATTTTTGAGTATGAAATTGATTTACCAAGATTTCACATTGTTACTCAGACTCTTTCGTTAATTAACGTAACAGATACCAAACAAGATTGTAAAATTTTACTCAAATAATATTTTGACAAAAAATTGTTTTGGGTTTCATCTTTTAAATTCTCTAAATCAAATTAAAAATAAGTCAGAACAATATTTTCTTCATAATAAAACTAGAAGTAACCATCCATTAAAACGCTTCGAAAAAAAAATACAATGTGATAGTAAGAATTAAAATCAACCAACAAATTCAGGTTCTCAAAAAAAAAAACTCTTTCACTTACCCCTTTTCATTTGTCGTGTTGACGTTTGACGCGGAATGCTTGAAATACGACCAACGTCTGGTG
Source organism: Saccostrea cuccullata (assembly GCF_032062105.1). Classification (NCBI taxonomy): domain Eukaryota; kingdom Metazoa; phylum Mollusca; class Bivalvia; order Ostreida; family Ostreidae; genus Saccostrea; species Saccostrea cuccullata. Next base: position 121,918 of record NW_026920962.1, read on the forward strand.
AGCGTTTGTCTTTCGTTCCTTCCTCTCCCTGAGGTTTTTATCAATACACAACGATTTCACTCTTATTCACTCAGATGCCGGAAAATAATTACACCGCCATACATCACGGATCTAACCCGGTGTAATGAAATTAATCCATTCACAAAAGAACTGAAAAGATCAAGATTATAGATTTGGAAGGAGAGAAACTGTGCTCACCATTCAAATTTTAATTCGATTTTGCTTGTCATCACCAAGCAGAGGTCAATAATGTCTATATTTTGGAATTTCATCATCTATACGTTTTTTTTTTAAAATGGCACCGCAAATTCATTATTAAAACCCCTTCTGTAGGAAAATTTATACAAAAACAAAAAACAAAACAAACAAACAAAAACAAAAACAAACAAAAACACTCAATACTGTTCTTTCTCCTTTCCGCCAAGAATTGACTGACGGCAGCAAAAGCCCCGCTTAAACTTCTTGTACGAAAGATAAAAATGTTCTGCTTAACCTGTATACGATTTCAGAGACACTAAGGAGAGCAATTACAATCCTTCTAATGAGAAATTATGTGGAATGGTTTGAGGAAGGATCATTTCAACGCAGAATAAAACAATACGTTTGTCAGACAAATCAAGGATTAAGAGATGTAGAGCAGGTGTTTAAAGTAGCTAGAAAACACAGGATAAAAGCTGTTCTAGAAAATAATACAACAAATTATCATTGTATTATCAAATCTAGAATATCCTCAATTAAAAATCGGTCAAAACATTTCTGTCAGGCTTAGTTTACTTTTACAGTAATTTGTTTCTTAAAACAGTATCCCGTACAAGCAAATTGTTGGATTTGAAGATAACAAGTCCCTGCTACTTTCCAGAGCTTACCACGAAGTTATTTTTTTTGGGGGGGGGGGGATGATATGTTTTTATTTTTTTTTTATATTTTTTTTTTTTCTAAATTTTTTTGTTTTGTTTTTAGTTTGGTTTTGTTTAACGTCCCTCTCCAAAAATTATTACTTATATGAAGACGCCACCACTTGCCGTTAACGTTGGAAGGCTACAGACTTAGACCTATACTCGGCACCCATGGCAGTTGAGCAACTACATTGTACTGTAATATGGGACCTCGGTTTATATGGTCTCATCCGAGCTAAGGACTGGTCGCCACGTTCCACAGTTTGATTCGAATTTGCGACGTAAGGATCACTTTCTTTGCGACTCGAGAGCAGAAGCTCTTACCTCTAAGCCCAGCGCGACCAAGTGTGTTTTGTGATCGGGTTTTTATTACGATTTTCCCAGAACTCTTATATAATGTAAAACTCAAGTTATAATGATTTGAACTTTGACCTTTGCTTTAGAGTTCCTGTTGCTTTGTTGGCAGTATGTCGACAGGAGGATCCCCATTCAAGACATTCTTCTCAGGGTTATCGGAAAAATGTTGTTTCCACACTTCAATTAACGGATTTTTCGTATTTTTTACTGGCACGCCAGATCTGCTTATTAAATGCACGCCCCAAAAATTGAATTTTTTGGTCATTCACAGACTTTCCTGAGTGTGATAATTCCCGAAAATTTGAACGTGACTTCTTGGTGTTGAGTTTTTAGGGGTGCCATTTCTTCTGATAAATGCCAGGAGTAGGCAGATTTTGTCATGACTCGTGACATTCGCATACAACTTCCTAAATGCATGCTGCGAATTTCACGATGAAAAGGTCTGTCAACGTAGAATAAAGCCTTATTGCAATATCGTTAATTTTCATTAGTTTGCGTAGTGCATTGATTTAGTAATTTTATTTCTGGAATGTCAAAGCCAACAACTTTTGAAATTGTTAAATAAGAATCATATAGCTTATAGAAAAATTGATACAACTGGTTTGTCGTTGATAATTTTCCTTCAATCAAATTAAGTTAACGAAAATTTGATGAAAGCTTGAAACTTGAAAATCGTAGAGGTAAAATAAGAGAGAGAGAGAAAGAGAGAGAGAGTTCCATGATATGGAAAAAATCAAAAATCCTCTTTATCCTTTTTTTTCCTTAGGAAAAATACGATGCTTTTAGTCATTCCTAGACATCATTATCTACCAAATTGATAAAATAAAAAGAAATTATGAGAACCTAAATTATTTAAAACCTCTAAATCTAAGATCTATTGGAATTCCAATGAGTACCAATGGCGCCCCGTTATTAGCAGATATATTTTTGTATTCACATGAAGCAGATTCTTTTTGTCCAAAATCTTACACGTGAAAAGAAGAAAACATTTGTTGCGGCCTTCATTTAGAACTTATCAAATGTAAACTTCCCTTACTTATGCAGTAGTATACCTTCATTACCTGAATAGGATGCTTGAGTTTCTAATTGATAATTTCTGTGTGGTTTTTCGAGACCAGATCTTCAAACAATCTATTTGAATTTTGCAAGGGTAACAATTGCGCCTTTAATATCAGACCAATTTTTGTATTCATAGGAAACAGAATTTGTCCAAAGCCGTATAGGTGAAAATAAAAAAAAAAAAAAACACTTGTAGTGGCTTTTAACTCGACATTATTTTAGATATATCAACAACGTATTGTCAATTAAAAATGGTAATTTCCATTCTTATGTCGATACGATATATCCCGTTGAGCTTGAGATAAAAGATACCACGGAGTCTGACACATCTGTTTCATATTTGGATATTTTACTTGAAAAAGATGTTTACTGATTAATGGTAATCTAACAACCAAGCTTTATGATAAAAGCGATGACTTTAATTTTTCAATCGTCAACTTCCCTTACTTATGCGGCAATATACCTTCATCACCTGCATACGGGGTTTATATATCTCAGTTGATTCGATACGCAAGAGGATGCTCTACGTATGTACAATCTTTAAAATTATTGACAAACAATTTGATGACACAAGAATATCAGCAGTCTTGTAAAAAATCATCATTTCATAAATTTTATAGTCGATAAAATGACCATGTCAGCAAATACAATTTATCAATGAGTGGAATGCTGACTGACGTTTTTCACACTAATTGTTTGGCATTATTTACACACTGAATTGATGACGAATTTTCCCCTTATTTCTTGATCAAGACAAGGAGCACAAGGCGGTTGTGACAGTTTGGCAGGGGATGCTTACTCCTCTATGACAAGTGATCCCACCTCTGATGTTTTGAAGGTCCGTTTTTGCTCTTTTCTGCTTTTGCCCGAAGTCATTTCTGCAAATGAAATGACCGACGTTTCCATCGATAAAATTCATAACTTATGTAAATAGATTTATTCGACCATTCGCAACATTTTCTAATTTTTATGGTCATTAAAAGACATTGTTAGCAAGTGTAACATGATAAAGTATGGTTATATTTTGGATTGAGTGTTTCATGCCAATCGCAAAGCCTTCATTTTTATATCAAACTTGACAAAGGAAAGTTCACTCTACCTGAACAGTGTAGAAGGCTTAATTACGAAAAATAACAAGGGATGCTTACTTCACCAGGACAGCGGATCCCACCTCTTAAGTTTGTATTGTTTAATTTTCTAAAGATCAATCAATGTTAGCATATTCTGAACTTTTTTTGGATTTGACAATCTCCTTTATTACTGCCTCGTGAGAAAATAAGAAAAGAAGGGTGTGTCACGGTTAGTTGAGAGAGAGAGATTGAAGACTGGAGAATAAGGAAATAATCACAGAAACAAGGGGAAGTAGTTTTTGGAATGCAATGGTGAGAGACGCTGAGTTTAAGGTCATTCCACTTCGGCGAATGTGATGAAGAGGTGATATAAAAACAAGGATAAACACATGACACAACAATTACAAGAGCTCCAAATGGGGAAGCTACCACAGGGACGCAGAAATAAATCAAAATCTCCTGTCAAAAACAGTTACAAAAACATTTGTAAAAATGCATTAACAGTCGAAGTTACCATTGAATATTATTATATGTTTGAAAAATTCTTTGATCTAGACACAAATTGGTCTTTGTATTTATATGAAAAGTTTTCTGATAAACTCAGCTTATAACACCACTAAAGCATTTTATGTGCGTGTTGTTGCACAGAAATTGTTAAAAAATCAATTAAATTTTTAAATTATATTGTTTTGTAAATACATCTCCATTTTTGTACATGTATGTGGTAGGTAAACTAGCAAATTATTTAAGATGAGCAAAATATGTTAATATAAGAATATTAAACATATGATATTTAGAAAGCATTCTTATTGTATGATTAAGCTATTTGATAAGAACATAATAATTATGTTCGATGTATCAGTATTTAGTATGTGATAATATTTGTATGAGACATTTATCAAGTGCATGTTTATGAATATGAGGTTCTCATTTCCAAATGGTTAACATACTTTGAAGTCTAGAAAGATACATATCGCTATGAATACGAGAATTGTTCGTTCATATGGATATTACACCACTTGCCGGTGGAGAGCCGAAAATTTTATCTTATATTCGGCACTTAATTGAATTGGGTGAAGTAAATTTTAATAAGTCATGTAGAAGTATTATCATGAAATAATAAATATGTTTAAAAAACGGTAACCAAATGCATCATTTTCTCGACTTTTATACTGTGTTTTCTAGCTACTTTATTAACCTGTTCTAAATGTCTCTATCCTTTATTTGTCTGACAAACAAAAATATACTATTTTAAGAAACAAATTACTGTTCTAGTAAACTACACAAGACAGAATGTTTTGACCGATTTTTAATTGAGAATATTCTAGATTTAATAAACCCCGATCTTTTGTTGTATCATTTTCTAGAACAGCTTTAATTCTGTGTTTTCTAGCTACTTCTTGCACCTGTTCTAAATGTGTCTATCCTTGATTTGTCTGACAAACTTATTGTTTTATTCTGCGTTGAAACGATGCTTCATCAATCCATCCACATAATTTCTCATTTAAAGAATATTGTTCTATCATTAAGTGACTCTGAAATCGTATACAGGTTAAGCAGAACATTTGGTCTCTCTCTGCCGTCAGTCAGTTCTTAGATGAATCAATAATTTTTCAGTCTGAAGAGCTTCATTTCTGTTTGATATTTGGTAAAAAAAAATCCAATTAGTATTAAAAATCTTCACATCTCATGAATTCTTGACAGATGTTGAGATTTGGCTAACAGATCTAGAATAAAACTGCAATGTGAGTTGTGAAAGCTTTCGCTAGTCTTCTTAAGAATCAAAACTTTGGACAGATTGAATAATTAAATATAAGAGTGGATAGTAAGTTAGCCATACCTCGATTAAAGTGAAGGGTTTATAAATAAGGTACGTACATACATGTCATTATTACCACCACGCACAAAGACGATAACTTGTAAAAAGTAAAAACTGGAAATAAAAGAGAGAAAAAATAAAACAGAAAAATGTGGAGATGAATCAAACTCACATTGAAAGAAGAAGTAAATTATTGTAGGAGAGATAAAGAAGGCTGAGATTGCGGCCAATGTACCACCTACTGTTTAAGACGTTGTAGAACAAAGCAGTGTTCTACAGCTGTTCTCTGTTAGTTACCACTGGAGATTAACCTACGATTATCCTTCTAACGGTCTGTCTGTCAGTAACTCCAGTTTTAATATTAAATCAAAGTACTGAAAGTACTGGGAAGCGCTAAGCATATTGATTTGAAATTCATCAGAATCCTCAAAATCTGTTTTGTATATCTTCGTAATGTATGAAAAATATTCAAAATTTTAATTACATTTTGATTTCTAAACCAGTTTCTAAACGTCTTTAAAGAATCCAGACACTTAAACATTTAAGGAATGACTCTAATTCTTGGCCAGATTATCGAGTATAACATGGTTTGGGTCAGTTTACGCTTTATAATCCGCGAAGCGGATTATAAAAAAGCGTAAACTGACCCAAACCATATTATACTCGATAATCTGGCCAAGAATTAGAGTCATTCCTTATAATTTAATTTTAAAATAATTAAACAACTGGGGATGTAAAATTGTTTTGTTTTTATTAGTTCAAATTTATCGCGCAATAATACAACCGTAGTAACGGAAGTGATGGGAAGCAAGGGGAGGTAAAAACTGATACATAGATCTAGCAGCCATGATGCTTGTTTACATGAGGTAAGATCGATCAACTGTTTGAAGTTAAAGGTACATTCATTAAATCTGGAATTTTTCATGAATCCGAAGGACTGGAAATGAGGGGATTGATGGATACAGACGATTCAGCTGGTTGTCAAGGGGGTGTGTCCCCATACCAAACCAGATTATACAAAATGTTATGCGTTCCTTTTTGGAAATCAACCAATGAGAGACAAAAATACAAACAGAATTAAATTATTTGAAATTGGAAAATTATTTTTCCTCCCAAAAGGATTATATAAGAAAAACTACCCCTGGTATCTTGCAGAAATGCCTGGTAAGGTACCTTAAATTTTTATGAGTAAACATGTTAATGTAGCAATACTTCAATGACAAAATCTTGGAAAATTTTATCTATTATTAAGAAACGTCCTTAAATTAAAATTTCCTGTTGTATTGATTTTAAGCAATAGGTTGACAGTGCGACAGCGCTAGGGCGAGCACAGTTGTTTGGTACATAATCAAATACTAGTATGTGAGTTCTGAAAACTTCCCGTTTGAATATGAAATTCAACATTGTCTAATGCCTTTTTATTTGAAGCATTTTACATTTTCTTCCTCTGCCAAAAATTCAATCAATATCACATACATGAAATTAACAAGAAAATATTTCTCCGTGTAAAAATATTTTCTTTCCCAATCGCCTTGTAGGAATCTATTAAAGGTAATATTTGCTAGAAAATCGTTATTTATTGAAAGGGAGATGGTAATCGAGTTTTCCAATGAAACTTAGAGTTTAAATGTAGCAATACAATTGCTGGAAAATGTGTATTTTGAAATAAATTTGAACACTTGAAAATGTCGCTTAAATTCTTATAATTTGTGTGCAACACTGCTTTCTAAAATCTTCTGGTGATCATTTTTAATAACAAATTTATTCCGCGTTTACGAGTGTTTCAAACTGAAATTTGGCATCATGTTTTTCACATCGTCATGTGAGTATAAAAAATATTATATTTGAGTATAAAAATATTATATTTATCTTTTGATGTTATCCTTTAATCTCTGATTTTCAAATACATGATATATGGCGTATTTGCAGTAACCTTTGTGTTGATATCACGATATGTTTTACTCATTTGTAAATATCACTTTTTTACAATATCTTTTTTTTCTTAACACTTTTCTTATTGGAAAAAAAATCATTTAACCCCCAAAGCATTTTTTGACTATTGTTTTCATAATTTAAAATGCTTCAATATTTTTACGGACGCTTGATGCTTTATATCATTCTTTACTTGTGTATGTATGATGTTCACTACCATGCAAAACATGCTGAGAGGAGAAACATATCTACGGCATTGTTGTGCTAGTTGAAAAGGAATACTGAAAATAATTGCTCATAATTTTTCTGCTATTTCAATGATGACTTATTCAAGAGTTCAAGAAAGAAAATATATGCAAGTATTATTTTCAAGTATTAATAAATCTTCATAAAGATATACAACATTGTTTTATTCTGTTTATATTTAGATTTCATTAAGAATCGACAACACAGCTGAGGCACATTTTTACATCAACTTTTTCTTCCTTATAGTTTCCTACTTCATGTATCAAACTGTTTGCTTAACACTACATTAGTCCTATTCCTGTCCATTGCTAAGAACGTTAATTAAGGTTTTAGCATTTTTCGCCATATCCTGCACACTACACACAATTTTAAAGCACACTATTCCGAGAAATAAGTTATACTATTTGAATGGGTTCGTTGAAAACACAACCACCTCATGCCCTACGTGCCTGTACAGCCACGGAAACTGCCTTTTCTTTCGAATTATTTACATAATGTTTTACCCATATATTACAATAATAGAGTACAACACAAGTAAAGACATCAAATAAGACAGTCCATGAATGCATTGCAGTCTGTTACTAATTGATACTTAGATGCGAAAATCAACTTCACTGATAGCTCGCAGCATGGTGCAAGGTGTTAAAAAGAAGGCTTGTTTTAGTTACATTGCCTGAAGTAAGGGACTAGAAGAAAAAATAATAGTTTATATGAATATAAGTTATACAGGACACACCATATTATGTAAGTAGTGCATTGTTAATCAATTTATTTTTTTTAATACTGAATACTAGTAACTCTCTTTCAGTTTGATATTTATAAAACTAATGAACTACAATGTATAGAGAAGAGCATGATAAGAACTGCTTTTATCTACTAACTGTAGAATATTTCTATACCTCACTAAATGCTTCCTATTATTAGAAATGCACGTAACGCAGCAGTACACTAAAATAGCGGGAAGAGAGTCAGGGATTTCCAGTTGCATATTTTTAGAATATCAAGAGGAGTTATCTAACTTGCTTATAGTGGCACTGGATCGCGAACGGAAGTAGATTTACGCTGACAGAAAGCGCTTTGCGCTTCGCTTAGCGCTTAAAAAATGAAGAGAGCAAACACTGATCGATCTAAAAATAGTTCTTAGCAACAAAAATCTGTGGACAGTGGATAATGGTAGTATTTTTCTGCTTAGATTTACGCATTAAAAAAAAGCAAGCAAAGTTGAAAAATGAGACATTTCGGATAGAGTTATGCCCCTTAGACTTGGCGAAATTCTCGTTATCTGCAATTTCCGCTATTTTTCTTCGCAAGGGTTGCACATACTGAAAAGAAATTTTGTATACAGATTCATCATGTACATATCTTGGTCAAGTTTTATTTTGATTACGAACGAGCGCTATCGAACAGAGTTATGCCCCTTTCCGTTCAGATAAGATAAGATAATTTTATTTTCCAATTTTGGGCCCAGAAGGCATAAAGGTATTTTTTTACAATGATAAGATAGAAAGTTCTGGAAGAAAGGTCACCTATACAAACATAAACACACACACACATGTAAACATGCATATATCTGATAAAATCCATACTAGTAACTATAGAAGTAGCAGTTGGGGTTATCAAATCGCTAATTAACATTTGATCAAAAACATTATCAATATATACCAGTATACAAATATATGTGTGTCTAGAACATTTTATGTTAATAGTACATTTAAATTAAGTAAAATAAATACAATACAGATGTACATACTAAAGAATAAAAAGAAAATATTCATTTGTGTTAACTCATGGCATTATACCTTATTTTGAAAGCTTTGACAAGATATTCACTTAGCTTTATAATACTTAGTTTGTCTTCTTTAGACATTAACCAGATAAATTTGTCTTCGATTGATAATTATCTGAAATTTTAGTTAAGCAATGGGATATCATGAAAAAATTTATCTCTCTCTTCAGTATATACTGGGCATTCAGTAAGAAAATGATATTCATCTTTCGTATTCTTTTCAGAGAAGAACATACTTAAATGAAATACTAGTATGGTATACAGATTTTTAATACGAATACATGTATCTAGGTCAATTTTTATTTTGGTCCGATCGAATAATTTTTATGCACCCGGATCGATAGATACGAGGCGTATATTGTTTTTGTCCTGTCTGTCTGTCTGTCTTCTGTTTGTTTGTTTGTTTGTTTGTCTCCAAACTTTAACCTTCGCCATAACTTTTGAACAATGAAAGGTAGAAACTTCATATTTGGTATGCATACTTCACTAATTAGGTGCTTTCAAATGACACCAATATTAATGACCTTGTGACTTTGAATGTGACCTATATGCTAAAAATACTTTTCTGTCTGCAAACTTTAACCTTCGCCATAACTTTTGAACCATGAAAGATAGAGACTTCATATTTAGTATGCATACTACACTAATAAAGTTCTTTCAAATGACAATGGTCAATGACCTGGTGACCTTGACTGTGACCTATATGCTAAAAATAGCTTTTTCGTACCTTTCACCATAACTTTTGAACCATAAAAGATAGAGACTTCATATTTGGTGTGCATAATCCACTCATCAAGTTCTTTCAAATGACTCAAAGGTCAATGACCTTGTGACCTTGACTGTTATCTAAGCTTGTATGCTAAAAATAGCTTTTTCAATTTTTCTTGCCGCCGGGCGCATAGTGTTTCACAAACACATCTTGTTTACAGTTATATTTGCCCCTTTGACTTAGAAAAATTCTAATTATTTAGGGTAGGGGGGAATATGTGTTTTAGAAACAACTCTTGTGTTTTTAAACTTTCTACAAGTAATTTTCTGATATTTAAATGAACTATATCTTGAATATTTACAAATTTAATTAAAAAATAAACAATTGATATGTTATTAAAGATAAATTAAGGTTCAAAATCTAAAAAATTAGCTCTAGAGTAAAGTTTAACAGTGAATAAGAATAAAAGTTATAAAGTATTCACGATAGATAAATATAAATATAGTCAATTTTTGTTAGGGATATGGATAGTGACCTCTGTCAACCGTCTGTCCCCGGAATATTGTTGCTAAAATCCTTGTAATGTAGAATATGTGCAAATAGTAATTTTACAGGTTTATGTACTACTTTAGCCATATACTGGAGTTGAACCGCAAAAAATCCATATATATACAACTACATGTATTAATTTTTTTTCCGTAACTTTAATTTACAAGAAATAAAACTGATCGACAAACTTAAATGCTGCATGCAATGAAAACTTCTCTAAGTTCTTTAAATTATTGTTAAGTACGCATACATTCCCATTTACATATATTTTAAGTAACTATTCACCTTTAAACAGAAATACAGATATTTATCATGATTTTGGGTAGATTTGACGCTCTCCTTCATTTCATATACCTAGGTTACTCAAACATTTTTGACGTCTTTCTAAAAAAAACAAGAATTCCTAGACTTAAAGAAAACTATCCCACGTTTCATTTAATTATATATTCCTTCATAAATTTTAAAGAATTTTCCTATCTGGTCTTTGACTTTGATTACCAAATTGAAGGTTGTTGTCTACAGTTGGCCTCAGAGTATTCTAGACCGCATCAATCGGAATGTATTATTTCTGTCGGGATCGAGTGTCTGTGTAGCTTTGGGGCTGCATATTAAATGACAAATGTCTGAAGTTATGTAGCCTGTAAGCACTCTAAGACATTGACCTACATAATCACGCCTTGATCTGTTTGACAACAAAACAGGAAATTCAATTGATAGAGGTGCTTTTATTTCGATTCAAGTTCATAAAGATCGCTCATGCACATAAGCTGCCCTAAATGTATGGAACGCCAAGTTAACATACATTCAATATTTGATCTCATCTTCAAAATTTAAGGAATGAATGACTTTTATCCATGTCAATAGCTACCACGGTTATACTCGTTTAACCTAGGCTGGGGAGGTTTACGCCTTATAAACCATGTAAACCGCCAAGTAGTTTATAGAAAGCGTAAACTACTCCAATCTAGATTATATCCGTGTTATTTAATGTATTACTTTATACCTAATAATTTTACATTTAATTCACTTTAATGAAACATATGGAGATAACGAACAGTATTCAAGATCAAAAGTCCATAAAACAATACAAAATTGGAGCAGAGCAAACACGGAGCGCCAAAACCTCAGAGGTGGGATCAGGTGCCATGGAGGAGTGATCACCCCCTGCTGAGCGGTCACACCGCCGTGTGCTTCTTATTGTAATAGGGAAATAATGGAAAATCCGTTGTCAATTCAATGTTTCAATAATGGACTAACTAAAACGTCAGTCAGCATTGGACTCAATAATAAATTTTATTTTCTTACAAGGACTTATTCATACTTTAATTGTATTCGACTTTTAATGTGAACTTTTAAACGAGACTGCTGATATTACCCTTTATGTCACAGAGAAATTCATCAACTTGTTTGTTATGTAAATTACTGCAAATATATTGTTATATAGGAAAACATTTGTGTAAATATACGATATTTAAGCAGACCCTATAACAAATTGATTTTTGAACAAGACAATAAAACTTTTAAACGAACTGCTGATATTCTTGTTTCATCAACTTGTTTTTCAGTAAATTACTGCAAATGTATTGTATGTTCTTATTCGTAAATTGATTTTTGCAATACATTTTAAATAATAAATAATACATGTTTGCAAAACATTTAGCATTGTACTTGAATTAGCGGATGTTCCTTTCCGCCAAAAGCGCTAAAAAGAATACACAGCCAAATGTAATACGTTTACAGTGCCTCGTTTTAGAAATTGTTGATAAAGGTAAAGATATTAGATTTGTCTTTTGTGACATTTCAAAAGCATTTGATCGAATGCATAAAGGTATCCTTTATAAGTGTAAAAAAGGTATATAAACAATTTCTAATTGGAAGACTTACCTTTCAATTGTACATATTTTAAATGTATCGTCAGCGGATTGATGCGTTAATGACATAAATTATTGTGACGTAGGCAACATAGTTCATATGATATGAATTATTTTTTATCCAATCAAATGAGGCGTTCTAACAAAAATTAAATTATTTGTACATGCACCTATCTTCAAAACATTTTTGAATCAAACCTATCATTATATATTCATGCTAAAGCCTCCATTGATTTAACACACAGTTTAAGTGATAAAAATATATTTTGCTTTTATTCGTCCTGTTCTTGAATATTCAGATATTGTATGGGATAATTGTACTGAAAGAGATGCAAAATTACTTGAGAGATGTTCAAGTTGCAGCTGCCGAATAATAACCGGTTTAAGGCAATTCATCAAGATCAAAGCTTTACCTCTGAAATGAAGAAAAATACATAAACTAGTGTTATTTTATAAAATAGTGTATGGTTTATTTGCAAGATTTATTACAACAATGCATTCTTGTAATTCTTATTTAAGGAATCAGGACAATCTTACATTTCATATTCCACAAGCCAGAACAACTTCATTTATGAAAAGTTTCCTCCCTTCAACGTTGGAAATTTCCATTTATTTCATTTCAATTCAATAAAGAATATATATTGATAAAACCTAAGAAATATTACAATTAGGATATGAATATAGTGTCAATTGCGAAATAATGCTAGTAATTTAAATGATGACTTATTTAATCAAAGTCCATAAAACAATACTATTTTACGAATTGTCCAAAATACTGTATGGAAAGACAGAACCTAATACAAAACTTTAATACTTTGCAATTACCAATGCCTTTATGTTTACAACTTATTCTAAATGGTGACAATAATCTTACAGGTGCCAAAATATTGCAATATTTAAACTTGTTCAAGAATTTATTGCAACTACAAAGCGATTTGCATGATATTCTATCTGCTTTTGTTTTTCAATTGTCACACCCAAAACCTATTTATGTTTTCTTATTCATTTTTTTTTAAATTTATCAATTATAATATTATAATTGCCAGTCATATATGTTAAAAATAACGGGAAAATCCATATATTTCTCTTTTTTTGTTCTCAATTTGCCTTGTCATATAATAACTGAATATATGATGTATATATTTATAAGCATGAAAAACGTCATGTACAATTTCTTATATATTTCTCTTCATAATAAAATATTGTTTAAATTAAAATTATTTGAAGGCATCGAATATAAGTGTGAAAAAAGGTAAACAATTTCTACTTCGAAACTTCCTTTCAATTGTACATATTTTAAATGTATCGTCAGCGGATTGATGCGTTAATGACATAAATTATTTTTATTATGAATTATTTTTTATAGTTCTAACAAGAATTAAATTATTTGTACATGTTCAAAACATTTTTTCACATATATAGACATTGATTTAAAGACAATATATTTGTTTGCATTCAATACATATTTTCATTTCTATTTCATTTCAATTCAATTGAGATTAAAGGATATGAAGTTATCACAATTTCTCTTTGGGATCGGGTTAATTTTAATACGGAAAATAAGGTTCAATTTCATAAAAAACTAATGATAAGCATGAAAAACGTCAGTACAATTTCTATTTCTCTTCAAATTATTTGAAGGCATCTATAAATAAATTATACCAAGATTAATTTTATTTTAGATTTTATTTCTGTTTTCACATATATAGACTGCGCAATATATTTGTTAGCATTCAATACATATTTTCATTTCTACTTCCTAATAGTTCATTTTATACAAACACAATTTCTCTAGTTAATTCTAATACAGGTTCATTTCAAAAACAAGCTAAAAATATATATGTCATTCATATATTTATATGAATCTTCATTGTGAAAGCTTTATATGCAAAGAAGTAAAAAGGGGGAAGGGAGATTCAATTAAACTGTGCCTACTTCTTAATTGAATGACTAAATATTTGTTCCTATCTCCAAATAAATTAAGGATCAGTTTAATTGAAATGAATTCATCTTCAATTAATCGATAGGTACAATTAATATAAAGAAAATTCAAACATATGTGAATATATATGTTACTTTTGTGTTCCATAGATATCGAAACAATTCCTGCATATATGTCAAGGTTGCATTTATCAAAAGGGAATATTTTACATCAAAATACTTTATTTTCATATGATATCAATCTTTATCATCATTAGATATATCTATACTCTTTATACTTTCTGAAATTAAAATTCCAACATTCAGAGAGAATTTTTATCACTTACTCCTTGATGTAGTTATCAAGTTTTGACATGTTTAATTGATCTGCTTACGGAAGTGTCAACTCATGATCCCAATGATTCTAGAATAGCTGATATACAATCAGCGGGTCCAGGGAAAAGTTGGCTTTTTTCTACTCCATCAAGGCATGTCAGTCACATGTGACAAAACGAAGCAGTGCGATTGATTGAACCGTGCTCACCAATCTTTTAGGAATCCTTTTCGACAATGGAAAACATTATTGACAACTTATGTCAAATGTGAGAGAACAAGACTCCTTCAAATGAGCTTAGAACCGAGAAAGTATTAAAAACGGCAGTTAATCTTATTTAGTTACATACTAGACAAAAACTAAAAGAACACATACGTCGACTCCCTTAATAGCATATTTAAGACATTGATAAACCTACTGAGTGGACATCAGTATTTAAATATATTTTACTTTAAGCAAAGAGAAATATATATTCAATTAATAGTAATATGATGATAACATAATATTGCATCAATATTACGTCAGTTCAAATAAGTTGCAAAACTGTATTAATTCAAATTAATCATCCCTGCACGACATATGATTCCATACCGACGTTTTAGAAGTCTGTGTTTTCTCTGCACCCTTTTGTGACTTTTAATATGAAAGGGTAATCTTTTATTTTCATGTTCCATATTTCATTATAAAATCACACGGATTTGTTTAAAATGTTATATATGGAGACGACGACCAGTTTTCATTAAACAAAACAGATTTTGGAGAAGAGCAAACACGGAGCAACACGGAGCAAACACAACCATGAGAGGTTGGATAAAGTGCTATGGAGGAGGTAATATTCCCTGCCGACCGGTCACACCCGCCGTGTGCTCCTTCTCATGATCGGGAAATTACGGGAAAAAATCTGTCATCAATTCAGTGTATGAATAGTGGACTAATAATTCGTATGAAAAACATCAGTCACCATTTGACTCAATGATAAATTGTATAGATTGCAACCAAATGAAACCTTCCGTAAATCTCATTTGAATTTGACGTAATGACCCATGTTTATGTCTGATAATATTGTTTGAAAATTATACAGCAATATAATTTGTTAGCTATTTTTACAATCTTTGAATATATAGGAATATACACCATCAGATATTAAGTCAAAGTTATAAAGGAAGTTATGATTGTCAAAGGTTTAAAATTTTAGTCAGAATAATTTTTCGAAGTTGTTTGCAGTTCAGTCATGGTGTATTTCAAAAGAAAATATGCATGATAGAAAATCTTGTCTTTTGGTAAAAAAAAAAGTGCAATAGCTATCTTTCACTCTACAGTGATTAAAAATCATTAGAAATGGTTTGTTCTTTTCACAGTAATAGATAATGGATTTTTCAATCTATCTATGAATGTTCTATGGATGAACTTTCAATTACAGTAAATTATATGTACAATCCCCGAGGTTGACAGCCTAACACTCGTTAATTGTCCCTTTTTAGAGACACTGAAACTGGAGACTGGACTTCCTGACATTGATCTATACAAATGTTTACAAGGATAACTAATAACTCACAGCAAGGATTGTTTCACCGAGATATCTGGATTTTCAGAACATTAGTGACGTCATGTCATTCCAGGAAGTTGCGTCTTACACACTCTAAGCATCTTGGGACAGTTATTAATTGCATAAAATACAAGCATTCAAGAACATATCAGGTATAAATAGACAAATAGAAATTGAATTATGATTTCATTTTCATTTGTGTCTAAATTTTTTAGGGAGGGGGAGTAAAAAAAGCTGTATATATTCAACCTCAAAAAGCGATAACCCAGTGAAAAAACATTTCGATAAACATAATGAATAATCAGTATTCGATTTAAGCAGTGACTTCCGTCCTCAATGCATTCGTCCATTAAGAATAAGCCATTTTCTTTATTCCTAGTCACTCCTCCTATTACTGTTTTTGGTGTCAGTTCCCAGATAGTAGCGCCTTTTAAGACCTCGTTTCAAATAAGACCACTTTCAATAACTTTGAAGTGTTTCGATTAAACTACAGAGTTTTATGGAGCAATGTTTCATGTGAGAGTGAAACTGACATGGCTTCTACATAGATCAGCTGAATTCTCTATCCTCTCTGTACCAATTACTGACTATTTCCTTCACTTTTATTTTTACGACTACACCACTTTAAGTTTCTTTTTTGGTTTTAAAGTGTTTTAATGCATTCTGATGGAAATGAATTTTCGATTAGTATACGCCGCAGTATGAAAATGAAATTCATTTGGACACGAAATGAAAACATTTAAACAGATGAAAATCGTGATATAATGAATACACGGCGGCCGCCAAGCGTAATTTTACGGACACACCATCACCATTTCGGGCAGTAATGAAACCTCAAATTGAATAATTGTCCAATAATCACGGCCTGTGTATTGCCGATATCGCCATAACTCTCGAGACTTGAAGAACGAACTACCAATGCACGGTCGAATTTCTAAACAAATTAAATCACTACAAAAACAAATCGTCCAAACAATGCATAAAATTCACTCAAATATGGAATATTAGTTATTTCATTAAAAAGAACTAGATAAATGCATTTTATATATACTCAAACACGCCTTATATTAATAAAGTTTAAGATAAGAATGAGAATGTCAATGAAATATATGGAGATGACGAACAGTATTCTAGCATTCAAAAGTCCATAAAACAATCCAAATCAGAGCAGAGCAATACATTACATTACATTACAATACATTAAATTATACTGTATTTTAAAAAGATTCATAATAGGAGTCAAAATAAGCGCTCAAATGAATAAACCATGTAATTATTTCATTGAAATATCATTATGTCTGTAGAGATTGCAAATGACATATTGCTTGACATTTCTTTAGAAGATAAAAAGTTGTGATTTATCTCATGAGCGATACGAAGATCCCTGGAAAATATAATGGTGGAGGCCTAGTTGGAGTACATACAATGTATAAAAGCTGTGGAAAAGCAAAAAAAGACCATCCATCACATCAGCTGTATCCTTTGTAGTGTTCAGGTCCACGCAGTAGTCCTAACATACGTGGTCAAAATAAGTATTTAAAATATAACGTAACAGTTGCTTTGAACATTGTCAATCAATATACGACCACTTCATTTGCGTTTTTTGTGTACATTAGCTCATTATAATGTCCTTAGTATTTAAAAATGTTGAACTCAAACATGTCAGTTAATATAGATCGCCCCATGAAATCAAATATTTTGTCTGTAGCCTGCCTCGGTTTATAAACTAATTACAAGAAAAAGTTCTTTCAAAACAGATCAGTTACATGTGGCATAAGCTCCATATTTTGTGAAACAGCGAAATCACTAAGTAAAAAAAAAGGCGATGATGATATAAAAGATGTGGAAAAGCTGGTCTCCTCTGCAGTCGGTCTTAAAACGATGCTGGAGTTCAAGTCTGTCAATAATCTCTTTCAATCCCACTTGGCACTTATTTTGCTTCATTTTAGGCGACCCGTTTTTAAACTTCTCTGAAGCAAAATTTATTTATAAATTTCCACATAAAAAGAAAACACTTGCAGTGGCCTTCAACTTGATATACAGATATGACGATCCTTTTTAAAGAACAATTATTATTTCCACAAAGATTGTCTCATTCGTTTCATATTTGGATGTTTTAGTGACCATAGACAAGAAGATCAATTAACTATATGACCAACGAGATTGCTTCAGCTTTTCTATCATAACGTTTACTAATTGAATTAGTTATAGTTCATCTGAGTATATTGTTAATGTTTCCTAAAGATCGGGATTTCCAAAACATTGCTTAAAACATTTCGTAAATTCTATAGCATTTTCAGTAAATATAATTGATCATTGAGTCGCAATTTGGTTGACTTGTTTCATACCAATTGTTAGGCCTCTGTTTTGTATTAAATGATTACTGGGTATGGGAGCCCTATGTTTGATCAATACGTAGAAGTCTCGTCGGGTGTGAGCAAAAGAGGATGCTCAATCCTCCAAGGCACCTGATCGCACCACTGGGATTTTATCTTCTTGCTTGGCATATTATTTAGTTGATCATTGACGTCTTAAGACAGTAAAACATCCAAACTTGTAAAAGATGTAAGCTGATGTCCTTTGTCAAATGATATAGTGTAGTTGTTAGTTGGCCATTATTTTCTGAAGAGAGTACAATCACAATATGAGTAATCTGACTTATAGTCACGTTCTAATTAAAATTAGACTTACTAAGTAATGTTTATTATTTTCCTTGACAGAGGAGAAGACTCCTTTAAGGAGGGATAATTTTTTACAAACGTATGTTTTAATTTCATACATTAAAACACTCACACACACCCTCACCCTCACACACACACACACCCTCACCCTCACAACTCGCACCCTCTCTCACAAATACACAAGTCCGAGAAAAGGAAAACTGAAAATTTGATGAGTATTGAATATTTTGTGGATAAAAATTTCATTCAACAAATCAAATCAGGAGTTGAGCAAACACGGACCTCTAAAACATAAGCAGTGAGATCAGGTGCCATGGAGTAGGGAACATCCTCTGCCTACCGGTCACAGTCGTGTAATTCTTGTCATGTTCAGTAAATAATGTGAAAATCCATCGACAATTCAGAGTGGATATAATATTAACGGCCTATCAGTTATTATAAAAAAAACGTCAGTCAGCATAAGTGTAGATTGTATATACTGAAAAGATCAGTGTATCGACCATAGAACTTACAAAATGATAACACTAAACGAGGCTGCTGAAATTCTTGTTACATCAACTAGTTTGTAAATATCTTTCCTTGTTTATGGAATAATTTAGACGTAGAACATGCTCTTGTATACCGAACCAACTGATAAAAAAGGAAGGGTGATGTACAATGAAATATTATTATAAGCTTATTTTCATGACAATGTTGACTCTTTAAATAACAAAATGACATTTGGGGGAAAATTGAAAAGATTTTTTTTTATGTTTATTTGGGGATAATTACATTAATGTAAATGAAAAAAGTAACTGAGCCCTATATGCTTGAATTCCCACGCGCTCAAAGATATATCAAAACCTACAAAATCTATCAGGATTAGTATGGTATTCACGTTTCTCGTTTTCAAAACTATATCTCTTCATACCATAGAATCATTTCGGATTGCTAATAGACAATGTGTACTTTGTTACGCCACATTCTAAGGTAAAATAAAGTATCAGCGTAAAAGAACTATTATTAACTCAGAACTATCTGTGGAAACGATACAAATCCAGAGCAAAGCAAACACGAATCCATTAAAAGACCAGAGGTAAGGCGAGGCGCCATTAATCTTTTAATACGTTTAAGGCAGCAAAATACTATATTTTTTTAAACTAAATTTTTATTTTTACAAAGGGCGTTTAAGGCAGCAAAATGCTATATTTTTTAAAATAAATCTTTTATTTTTACACAGGGAAAAAGTGTTTCTGTAATTAATAAATATATTAAATGTCATCCTAACAGAGACTCAAAATGCGAAGCTTTCTTTAAATATATGATGAATATCCATGTTTGACATGTTTTATATTCTCACATTTGACTTCAAGGTCTCTGACACTGACTGACAAAATGAAGGAGACAAAGGAAACTAAAGGTAAGAATTATGATACAAAGAAATAGCCTCTTTATATAAACTTTCAGATCTAAAAATGTGTCTACAAATGTCCCACTTCAATTAAATGAAAGCTATAGAGAACAATAGCTATAGACCGTAAGTCTCTTAAGC
Organism: Saccostrea cuccullata; assembly: GCF_032062105.1. NCBI lineage: Eukaryota > Metazoa > Mollusca > Bivalvia > Ostreida > Ostreidae > Saccostrea > Saccostrea cuccullata. The sequence continues at coordinate 142,224 of NW_026920962.1, forward strand.
GTTCAATGGTTATCTCCTCTTGACGGTGTGTTCTATGATGTTTTTCATAACTAATAATTGTAATAAAAATTTAATGATCTATATTTCATGTTTACAATCTCTTTCCTTCATTTTTTTTTCAATAATGAGGAGTGTTAATCTCTTTCTCCACGAACGCTAATTTTCCATGAATAAAAGTTTAAAGAACTTTATTCGGTAATAACCAATATTTGTCCCCCAAATCAAACTTTGATGGAGATATATTTAATTAAGTTCTTAAACAGGGGAGTATATGCTGACTTCAAAGCACTGAATATTTTCATAAGTACTGACGTCATATGTATGTAATGACGTCACAAACATGACGTAAATTTCAGTTTTTTATGAATTTTACAGAAAAATGTACATATTTCGTCGATATTTTGAGTAAAAGTCACCGAGCGCATGTGTGTTCAGGATCAATATTTTGATATAATGTGTAGAATGATGATATCAATGAAATATGTCAATACTGTTCCTGAACAAACTTGCGCTCTATAAATTTCAAAGCTACAGTTGTTGAAATTTTGTCCATTTTGCCCTCTTTCTGAAAAAAGATATAAAATCGGACTAGTTTGTGACGTCATAAAAACAAAAATTGTGAATACACTGCTTTGACACTATAATATTTTCTGTTAATTTATATTTCTCATACAATTTATTGAATTCAGCACATTTCAGGAAGTTTTCAAAATTTGACTTTTGTGGGGGCAAATATATGCAATATACCGCATATAGTTCTTTGCAAAGGAATATTAAAACGTGGTATTGTATAAGATCAAAATGATAATAATTTTTGCCTATTAAATAATATTCAAATTAAGCTTGTCATACTGTCAAACATGGACTGTGGTGAAATAACCCCAATAATTTTCTTATAATTTCTGTAATTGTTTTAGTTTTATCTTGTAATGTTCATGACTCCAGTTAACCACACGTTCGACATTTTGAAATAAATTAAAGACACGATAAGGAATAATCACAATAATTATTTTCATGCATTGTTAATAAGATGGGCATGCGAGACATACGTGTATCTCTCCATAAAAGATAATTAATACTAATAAGATGTACGTATTATTAATTATTAAGGTTCAATGAATTGGAAATAAATAATTTGACATGTCTGAAATCAATTTCATTTACATAGGCGGAAATTATTTGGCTTATTAATTAGATATTTTGGTAAATTACTGTCAAAAACACTTTCTTTGTCTTTGTACTTCAAATTTTCATGGAAAAAAATCTTCAAATTCTTCATGGACAGTGCTTAAAATAATTTGTTGAATAGTAGTAATTCATGTCGAGATCTCAAAACTAAATATGATTCAGGAGAAATAAATTTATTAAGAATGTTTTAATTAAAAATTAAAATGGTAGGTAAGTGTAGCTTATAACAAATGTCGATGTTTTAAGTGTTATTTGTCTTACTTCTGAATTTGAAAGTGATGAAGTCGTACAAGCTCGAGAGAGTGAAAATAATGCGAATCGAAAATAAGGGTGAAAGATATCTACTTAAATCCTCACTAGCTCTAAACAAAATGACAAATTAAAATGTTTAACAGGCTTCTACCTTTCAGTGAGCAATAAATATATCAAGGAGACGCCTACCGTTACGCAGAAGGATAAACACAGAATTTTCACTTTAAAAAATGAACAACGAGAACATTCCCTTTTCATTTCGAAGCCACAAGGTGGGCCACCAAAGACACCAGTCGAACAATCTGATCCCTGAGCAACCCCATAGAATAGCGAAAATCCGTACTAGTAGTCCGGTATCTACTGTAGATCAAATGATACTTAGAATTAATAAATTAATATAATTATTTCTACTAAAAGAATTGTTGAGCTTATGGTAAGAAAACAAATTGGATAAACTACTTCATGCTTTGTAACGGATATCAATATGTTTAAACATAAATGTGCCAGTCCTGGTATCTTCCTAAACTATAAAAAGTAAGCAAAGCAAACCCTGAAAAATACTCAACACTGGTTATCAGTTTACAATGGTAAACAGTATCATCACTGAGCGAAAATGGTTTTCATTAAAAAAAAACCTTTACCGTTTAACAAACTTTATCCAAAGTTTTTAAGAGTACCAAGAGTAGAAACTGATTTTAAGCTCTAAACCAGTTTATAATATATATTAAAAAAAATAAATAACAAGAAAAAACAAAATCACAAATTAAGTCAGTATTTGTTTTTTAAGGAGCAGTGACACAGCATCCTTTGTGACAAGTCTCAGGTTCCCAACAGTCTGCTGTGGTGGTACAGTGATAGTATGGGTCACAGTTACGGTAATCAGCCAGGGGCGGGGCAGTGGTATAATACAGACTGGGAGGGGTGGTGGTATAATAGAAATTCTGGGGAGGGGCCTGGCCATGACTTCCTCCATGACCCGTATTATGTGGAGGTCGGTTCTGTGGAGGATGACCTTGACCTATATGATGCTGTTGCCCATTGCCCATGTGATGTTGTTGCCCATTGCCCATGTTGTGTTGAGCACCGTGTCCCATGTTTTGTTGCCTGCTTTGACCCGTGTGAGCAGGATTCATGTATGGCGGTTGGGTTGTGGCCACGGGATCCATGTATGGATACGGGGTGGTCGTTAAGGGGCTCTTTTCACAACATCCGGTTTCCTTACTGCAGTGCTCGTCCTCATAACACTGATATTCCCCGTTAGAGAAGCAGTAATATTCTGGACCCGGACAGGTCGCATTTACACAACATCCCTTCGAACACACCTCCTTTTCATAACAGGGATTCTGTTCACTACATTCATAATACGCGTCATAACAGTGGCTGCCAGGAAAATGCTGACCTAAACGAAATATTCATTTATTTGAGCTAGAAATTATTCCACATTGAATTCTTATCTTTTTCTTTAGCTATTTTCTTGTCTGAAATAAGACCATATGGCGAAATCACTTCGATGAGTGTAAAAAAATTTACAAAGTCCTGCAAAATCAATTATGCTTGGATATAATCACAACGAATAAAACTAAATTAAAATAAGAAAAGAATAAGTTTAACAATAAAACTGCTTACCATAAGCAAGAGAAAGAAATAAAAGTCCGCAGAGATATCTAATAATCATATTGTCTCACTCCAGGAGAAAGAGCAATATATTGGAGTTTTAAATCTTACTAAAATAAAATACTTTATACCACAGGTTTTTATATGACTTTAATTTATGATAATCATGCCTTGACCTTAAATAAATTTCATGCCTTAAAAGTCATAATACTTTCATAATTTCCTTATTGTTATGCATGAAATCAAAATACCTATCAATTAACGCACTCGCTGGTATCAAGCCGAACAACGGCAGATAAAATAAAATTTGCCAAAATCAGGCATCGCTACGTGTCAGTTACAATCCCAAAATTAATTACAGTTTTGAACTGATAAATATTTTACACGTTTCAGAAGATAATGTGAATATTCGAATATTCGGAATTCTTTAGTAATATAAAAATTTGTTATAATCAATTCACACTGATTTTCTACAAATGTCTACTGCTAAATATTTGAATCATCAACGCGAAGCTAGCGCTATGAAAAAAGATAAATATATGGTAGAAACACCTACAAATAAAAAAGCAGAAGTAAACTAAAAATAGGTGAACATTTTCTTCACCGATATGTATAATACAGAACTTTTCTTTTTTTCTCTCGAACTTTTCTAAATGAATGTGGTCGACCGTGTAACGCAGTGGTAAGAATGTTAGCTCTCGATAGAGTCGTGGAGTACTTAATCCTTGCGTCGCGGGTTCGAATCCCACCGAGGTAAAAAGACACTGACCTTTAAGATGAAACTGTATCAACCGATTGCCTGATTTACTTTAAGAGATGGCACAAAAGGATCCATCTGTCCTCAAAGGCCTTAGACAATGATCCCTATATATGTTGTTATTTTTTATTGGTTTGTTTGTTTGTTTGTTTTTTTTTAACGTTTTTTTCGGAATTTTTTCTCAATTACTTGTAGAAACACCACCACTCACCAGTGAAGGGCTGTGAATTTCGCCATTTAGTATAAATATATTTTATAAGCCTTCACACTTTTTTCATCATCTTTGCTATTTATTTGTTTCTGTGCGTAACTTTTCTGTCTTTGTAAATGTTTTCAGTACCTCAGTGTAAGCTAGTTTTGATATTTAATTGAATAAAGGGTATTATTACATGTACTCTGCTCTTAAGTGTGTAAGCAGTAAATTAAAGGATCTTTTCCCGTCTGTAATTACTTCGAAACGGTACATCAGTTTATACGGTCTCTCAAATCCGAAAAATCTGTCTCCACATCCTTTCTTGGGATTCCAACCCGCAAAATAATGATGTTTTTACTCTGTGACTCAAGGGGAGAGCAAACCTTCTAACCACTTCGCCATGTGGGCGACTATGAGTCTATGACGCATTTATATTTGTATCGGGTAAAGTATATATACTGGGAAAAGTGGCTTACATGATATTCATGTCATTATCTTTTTATTTGAAAATTATATGAAAATCATATGAAATTATAATAAAAATATATTTTTATGCTAATATCATGTGAATATAAGTTTGTATGATATTCACAGAGATCTTTTTTTGAACTTTCATGTGATGTTTTCTTTGCTTGAAATTAATGCGATAGACTCTTCATGTAAATTTCATGTGAAATTTATGTCAAAATTACATGAAGTTTTCATATAATTTTACACCATGTCAACATTTAACGTTTTTTGAAAAAATGTTCATGAAACAAAAGAATTACACTTATATTTTGTAATAGACCACTTTTGCAACGTATGTGATATACTTGATCAATTATGTGTGTTATTACTTTATGTGTATGTTATTTTTTTTCTGTGTGGAAATTGATGTAATTTGTATCGCGATCGATGTCAAATGCTGTCTTAATTTACTGAACATGCTTTTTGGGAAGGAATGCTCTGCTTTGCGGTGCCCTTACTTTGATGTGTTTCATTAAAAAGATTTATTGAAGAAAACCTAGAAACGGACAACGAAGAAAAGACTCTGAATAGGTCTATCATGCAGTAACTCTTTATCATTCCCACCCAGATGTATCTATTTCTATAACTCATAAACTTAAGTGTCAATGATATTTGAAAAAAAGAGCATTGTAAATACAATATAAGCACTGTACAAGGAAGTCTGTAGTAAAAAATTTTGTTCTTTTAAATATATATATATTTATGTTCATTTTCAGGAAAATCAGAATATTAATTACATTAATTACATTTAATTATATTAAGTACCTGTCTGCTTTTCGATGTTAATTTGATACCATATCTGATAATCTCTCTGTTAACCTCCAGGTATTTAACTTACATGATATTTTCATAGGAATTGTTCATTTAACATGTATCTAATATCTTTTCTCATGTTTTTACGAAAATAAATAAAACATATAAATTAAATTAATAAAATAATAAAATACAATTATTTAGTTTTAAATAGCTTTAAATTTTTTTTTCGTTTGTAGTCTATAAATATATGCCCCCCCCCCCCCCCCCCCGTGAAACACAAAAAGCTTTGGCATAAATTTGTAAAATAACAGTCCATATTATCTGTAAAAAGGAATTTTTGTTTCACGGGGGGGGGGGGGGGGGGGACATGTTTAAAAAATATTTTAAGTTTTCCGATGATTTCTATAGTAGAAAACACAAGTTTTGCCAAAATTATAGCGTTATCTCTCTTTGGTATCCCAAATAAGTAAGGTTTTATGAAAATTCATATAAATATGTATAAAAATTTTGAGAATTATTCCAAGATGTTAACTTTTGAGAATTGACTTATAGATAGGCGGAAGAATAATACTATCATTCGTAGTTCTTTACGACCTTTAATGTTGACCTTTTGACCCCAAATTCAAAAGGGGTCTTCCTAAGGCCACAGGGATTCTGTTATGTTAAATTTCATTGCAAAAGCTCAAAGGGTTGTCGAGATATCGTGTGGAAACGAAAGCGTTACAGAAAGACGGATGGACGGACAGCTAGACGGACGGACGGACAGGTAGACCCAAATTAATACCCCCCACTTTTCAAGCGGGGGACAAAAAGTATCAAATCAGGTTCAAATGATAAGTTATCATACTTAAGATATGTAGGAATATTGACTAAGCCATGCAGAATTTTTTTTCAAAGTGCGTTAATATGGTCCATATTTACGCACTTTGAAAAAAATTTTTTTTTTCAAAGTGCGTTAACCTGGTCCCAAAAATTAACGCACTTTGAAAAAATTTTTCAAAGTGCGTAATTTTTTCAAAGTGCGTTGCCACATAGCTGACATTCTTAAAATACATCATATGCTATCAGTCTTAGTAACACGTGAATATCATAGTTTGTATTTATCAAAATAAAGACATTGTGGAGAAGTTGTAATCATTATAATTTGTCACAGACAACGTAAAGAAAAATCTTTTCCTTCACATATATATTCCCTGTCATATTTTTTATTAGGATTTACTCTAAGTTAAATGCTTATTTATTTTTCACGATCCTGGCAGTTGGTCCCAACTCTGATGTTTCAGAGGTCCGCGTTTGCTCTGTTCCCAATTTGTATTGTTTCAATGACCTTTGGGCTTGATTACTTTGTGTTATCTCCTTATTTTAGTGATTTGAAAAAAAATTCAAGTGGCTTCTTTTCTTCTCTATTTTTTAATAAACTCCTTGCTGCCATTATTATAAAACGTTTCCTCTTATACTTTTTTGGACAAGAGTTTATAATGGAGGACTATTTTCTACATAATGTTGCTGATAATACACCAGATCGCTGTCATGCACATTGATCATGTAATACCCAACACCCACATGGACATGATGTATCAATTTCTTCACTTCCACCGCATAACTTTTTTTTTCTGAAATCTCCAGTTCGTCATTCTTGTGGTAACCGATAATAATTACCTGTAAGTAAATCGCAGTTGTCATTCTTTATATTTGTTATATATATATATATATATATATATATATATATATATATATATATATATATATATATATATATATATATATATATATATATATATATATATATATTTTTATTAATAATTCATGTGAGAATTCCTATGAAAAATCATTTTACGTTTTATTTAAGCACATATTGTGAACTTTGTCCTCCAAGTTTCCGACTGCCGGCTTTTATAGAAATTATTGCCTTCTTAAATTTAAAGTATGAAATTTTATAATTTATATTTTACATTTAGTAGTAGTTTTTTTTATTTAAGGAATGAATCTTATTTCAACTTTTGTTATACGATATAACATAACTTGGGGCAGTTTACACTTTATAAACCACAAAGCGGTTTATAAACAAGTATTGAAATAAGCTTAATTCCTCATAATTTAATTTCAATATAGACAATGAGACAATTTTTCCATGTTTTCCTTCGGAAAAAGGCTTCAAATATCGCATTTTTAAAAGATAACGTTAAGCGGAGTAATACGTTTTTGACGTAACTCATTATGACGTAGGCAAGTTATGTTATACAAAATGGATAAAACCGTTTTAAAACCAAACAAATGACGTGTTACAACTAAAATTAAGTTATTAAACAATAGAGAAAGAGCTTCTTGAAGAACACCATTATATATATCATAACTTATACAACTTAATATATCATAGATGGATATTACTTGGTTACTATATCATCTTCGTATAAGATAATTGATCCTGGAGAATATTTTAATTTATAAATAAATCACATTTACAGATATAAACGAAAGGAACAATTTTGAGGAAAACAAGTTTCTTGCATTAGTAAAATTATTACAGGTTTTAGTCATACACACATTACTGTAACATGGTACTTTAATTAAACAATTCAATGTTTTCTTTGGTTGTAAGTATGGGAATTAATGCCGCAGATGTTTCGGAAAAAATACACGACCCGCTTATGCTTTATATTTTAATCTATACTAACATTTGTATAAAAATTACATTCAAATAAATTCAAATTTGTTAAATATTGTATTATAGACGTATATTCCAAAAGGCTCATATACCTCCCGATTACGTTAGGCTTCTGTACATCATGTGTCTCAATAAACATAACATGCTTTGTAAGACTGAGGATTATTGATTAACTTTAGTCTTTGTGTCTAATCATCATCATAGTCTTTTTGAGTGCTTCGTGTCTCTTTTTCCAGGCATGCCATACCGGGTGTTTAGCATTAGTCACATTATAATTGACGTACTCTCCATTAAGATTTGAGTTGTGACAGGCGTTGTACCACCAGGCTCCGTGGTATGTTACAGCACAGTTTCCGCCACTTCTGTCGTTGTCCTCGTCTTTGGTGCTGAATTTCATTCCATTTTGCCAAGCCAAACTGTCACCTGGAATAGGATTTTAATAATATTGAACTTAATTGATGCATTTTTAAAAAAAAAAAAATATTAACGTACTTCAATTATTAAAACTATTGAATATCGTCCTGTGTATTAATTGTACAACATTTAGATAACTTGAATCTTAAAATATAACTTTCGTGAAAAATCATATACCGGTATGTTGATATTTTACACTCGAAATTCAGGCAAATCGACATATGAACTCGTATTTTTTTCTATTATTAAAGGTGAATTTGAACTTAAAGACGCTCAGTAGTCGTTCACATTTGCTTCATTTCGGATAAACTGATTATATAAGATGAAGGTCAACTAACAAACAATTTTTATGACAAACAAAATGACCAGCTTCTCTGTTTTGAACTTATTAATGCAATAGTCCAACATCACTTGCATAACAATGTCTATAATTATCTACCAACTGACTCAAAACGCAAGCGCATTCTCTAAATTAGGAACCAAGGCCAGCTAGTGAAAAAATACTTATTGTTAGGAGAATTTCAACAACCCTCTTAAAGTTTTTTCTTAAATCAAATCATACGGTTGTTATAATGACTTTATTTTTTAAATACAACCAATGGATGGGTCGTATATTTGTTATGTATTTCATAACATAAGGTCAAAGTTCTTGCACAAAATTTTCCGCAGGACTCCTCTGTGAACTGTCACCCACGTGGCGCAGTGGTTAGAGTGTCTGCTCTAGAGTCGCCAAGTAAGGAGTTGATCTTTTAGTCGCGGCTTGGAATCCCACTGGACGTGGAGACCGATCCTTTGGATTAGATCGTATAAACTGATGCCCCGTGTTCCAGTGTACGAAAAAGATCCATCACTGTTCAATGGCTGAGTGCTGAGTGTTGTACAAAATTTGTAGCCCTCCACCGGCAAGTGGTGGCATCTCCATACGAGTGAAAAATTCTCCCAAGGGACGTAACACAACATACAATTAATTTTTTTTTTTCGATTTATTCCTCATTGTTCGTTACCTTTTTCACATATATTACTGATGCTTGCATATTTTTTCATATTCAAAACCTGTGACATTACAACAATAACTTTGATCCTATTTCAAAATTATGCATGTTATAAATCGAAATGCTATTAATCATTTTATTAATCAAAGTAAAGTTTTAACATCAAGTAACAGCATAACATGTAAACTTATATCAAACACACCTGCGGTTCCTGAATACCCCGACACGGTGAGTACGTATTTACTGTCTTCATTCCCGACATAAAATATGTAGTATTGAGCGTATGCTTCGTCACCATTAAAATCTTGTAGCTCAACCCGGAGTTCCTGCTCCTTGTTTTTTGTAAGCTCGTAGATTACATCATTTCCTTTTATACAGAAAGAAAAAAATAGATGTCTAGAAAGGTTAAAATGCCTTCTATTTTGGTTTCGACAATGAAAGCATCTCATAAAAACTACAAACAGTACAATATCCTAGAATGAAACAAAAAAGAAATTTTCCAACTACTTGTTTTTATAGCAAATCAGTAGCATGGATTTGATGATCAACTCGGAGTAAAAATTTGTTGATATCCAGTACTCACAACACAGGGATTTTATAAACTTTCAAACTAGGTAAGATTATTCTTTTACTTTTTTCTTAAGATTTGTATTTAGCGTTCGTTATATTGATAATGAAATACTATCTTGTTCTTGATTCAAGTTCGGTTTATTCATGGCCTCACAGAACTATTGAGGGTTCACTATTTGGGATCAAAAGTATAAATGAAAAAAAAATACGGAAATATTTTAAAAACTTTCTTAAGACAAAACCAAGGTGACCCAGGTGAGATAGAGACTGAAAGATCTCTCGTTTAATTTTAGTAAAGCTTTCTGTTGATATCAAATATTTTCAACATAGATATTTCTTTATCATTTCTTTCTACTTCTTGTAAGACTAGTGCATAATTAATTAATTGTCTCGAATGAATAGCAAATTGATGCATCCTATGTAAAACCTTATGAAATTGCGTCTTTTATACCAAGAAAATGTAAAATAATAATAATAATAATAATAATAATAATAATAATAATAATAAAGTAAAAGTCAAAGAATGCCGATAATTTTTCTTTATAAAAGTGGCAGTAAATTTATTTTCTCAATAAGAAATATGTTAATCTTACCAATCCAGTAGTTTTTAGATGGATCCCCAAAGCCTTGTTTATATGCTTTCCAACTCCGGTAAAAGTATGTCGATCCGTCTTGTCTTCTTTGTATTACCTGTAAGACAAGTGCTCAAAGAGACAAAAGTTTTGTATTGAACGGAAATTCCTTGAGACTTTATTATTTTCTGTGTTTTATAACAAGTTTTACTCACCGTCCACCCTCCTCCATCTGTACTCATGTCACAGTAAACAAGCTTTTCTTCGAAGTCAATGAATACTGTGTATAATCCATCTCTTCCAAACGTACTCGGGAATTTCCGTAAAATTTCCCAGCAATTCTTTGAAAGCACTAAAAATACATGTAGATGAATGGACTTTGAACAATGAGGGATATGGAGATAAAATTTTTCTCTTTGGTTGTAAGTTTTGGAATTAATGTTGCAGCTATTGCAGAAAAAAATGAATAACCTTTTTAAGTGGATTAGGTAATTTTTTTTTATTGCAATACATCAAGCAACGTTAATTTCCATATAAACAAACAAAGACTTTTTTTGTTTTATGTATATCCGTACAAATAATTATTCACAATATGATTAAGTAGATTAAATATTTTGTAATTTGAGTGCACACACTTGTACGATTCATTGATTGAAGAGCCCTTGCTCATCCAATCTGTACAGGCAATATGTTTACATGTAGTATTATCTACTGACTGATGAACGACAATAGTTTTTTTTTCAGATCTTGAGGAGAAAACATTCAGTGGATGTTAATTGGCTTTATTAAATTAAGCTCATTTGTTGTAAAAGATTTTGAGAGCGTACAGTATTTTATCAATATAGCCTTTTCATAGAAACGAATCGGAATTCGTCATTGTTGGAGAAGTTGTCATCCAAACATATTGTAGAAAATTAAAATTGGTGGCAAAAATTAAATGAAATTTTCCACAGGCTGGATAGTACAAACTATACCCCGAGTATATGGCCTTTAGTTTGACGATTTTCAAACTATTACAACGATAAATAGTATTTTTACTCTTTTACTTCTAATATGAATAAGAAATGTTTACAATTGCTTTCATTGCATTATATATTAATCTGCATAGATTCATGGGATCAACCCAAACATCTGTATAATGAGAGAAATAAAACATAAAATATCTGCAATGTAAGTTTATCAAAAATTTCGGATAAAAATTTTGCTTTTTTTCTATTATTGCCTTAGTGCTACGACTTGTTCTATTAATTTGGATTAATCATCCTTAAAAAATTATGTTTGTTTGTTTAATAGCTTACATTTTTCTACACTCGATCACATGTACATGTATATCCACCGTCCCTTGAAAAAGCGATAAATATTCAAGAAATAATCAGTCCGCATTTTGGCTTTGAATACTAGTATAAATCTAAGCTGAAATATAAAGAAATGCAATACCTTTTGACGATACCAATTTCAATTCATTTACATCCTCAGTATCCTCCTGTGTTTCATTGTAAGAAACCACAATACTTTTTAACATGTCCTCTGTTTTTCTCACCCTCCCGACAAGATCCACACTGCCCTGTATTGTCATGTTCATTTCATTCATTTTCTCTCTGAGAACCTGAATTTCTTTTGTTAATGCACGGTCATTGTTTTTTAGGACCACGCTTTCATTTCTTTCACCATCTTCAAGCTCTTTCATTTTTTGGAGATTGCTTTCAAAAGTGATAATTTGTGATTCATTCAAGGTTTTTATATTTTCCAAAGTCATATTTTTATTGTCATTTACTGACCCGTAAATTGCTTTTAATTTCTCTTGAAGTTTGACATTTTCCTCCTTCATTACTTGGTATTGTTTCTCCAAATTCTCTACGTCGTCTGTCACTTCGCTAAGTTTCGACTTTATGACTTGACTATCACTTTTTCTGTCTGTAGCATCCATCACTAAATTTTGTATTTTTTGTACCATAGAAAAGCGCACCAAGCTCTCCTGATTTAGGATGTTCCGTAATACATTTGAATCTTTGTCCGTTATGGTTTTAGGCAACAAACCATTTTTAGTAGAATTTTCGTCTTCAGTTAAAGGCATTAGGGCAAATATTCTGTTAAAGTGCAAAGAGAGAATAAAGCATAGTACTTGTAGAATCCCCATCTTTGCAGTGGCAAATGATGAATAAAGAAACTGTTTAAATACACTGTAGAACTAGGCGTTGACGATCTAAGTAAGAACCACAAGTACTTAGAATATTTTGTTTTTTCCGCCGAAAAGATGGTCGATGCTTGATATACATTTACCCTAACAATGGACATTTTGTCTCAACTGAAGAGTATATTCCGACTCTACTTGCTTGTACGTAAAAGTAATTTAGTTACTGACCTCATTAGTCTCTAATGCATTTTATCTTCAATAAAAAGTCTTGATTCTTAATTCTTAAAAAAAATATTGATTCCCAGAAATAAAAATTATAGACCTTAATTTTGGCAATTGAGAAAACTGTTAAGAAGGGATGGGCCTTCTTAATCTATTTTCTTATAATTATATATTATGAATATTATTTAGCGATTGAGGGGAATATGGAAATTATCTGTCCTCCTAATATTTCCCGATTACGATACGGAGAAAACTGCGGGTTTTGCCAGTCGACAGAGGGATACTCACTCCTCTAGGGCACCTGATCCTAACTCTGATGTCTTAGAGGTCGTGTTTCTGCTGCTCTAATTTTTTATTGTTTAATGGACTTTTGAGCTTTTGAGCTTGGATACTGTTCGTTATCTCCATCAATTACATTTGCAAGTGGTACTTCAACTTATACCAATGGCGTCCTTTCTTTAAAGAAAATATTTAAAATCATTGTTCAGTTTTAAACTACTTTAATATTCTTAAACATTAAAATGAATTTAAAAAACTATACTGCAGTATATCAGAAGAAGTTTAAATCACACAAAGATAATTAAACTCCAAGGAAAATTTTATTAAAAATTCCAAGGAACTTGAAATCACAACATTTTATCAAAGTCAATAAAATCAAAACTTTAAGGCTTTTCAACACTTTGTACAATGATCCCCCACGATAACTTAAAGTCGAGATGTTTTTGACATCAAAGACAGTTGCTTTTTCAATTAAAAACTCGTTAATACACTTAGCCTGTCAATAGTTATATGCACAATTATTATGTTAGAATATAATAAGCTTGTTCACAAAAGAATGTAATGTAAAGAAATAATAAACAGTATTCCAGCTCAAAATTCCATAAAACGATACAAAATAGGAACAAAGCAATCACGGACCTCCAAAACATCAGGTGGGATCAGGTGCCACGGAGGAGTGAGCATCCCCTGCCGACCGGTCACACCCGCCGTGTGTTCCTTGTCATGTTCGGGAAATAACGAATAAATCCGTTGTCAATTCAGTGTGTTAATTTTTGACTAACAATAACCGTAGATCACTAAATATTCGCAGTAGTATATTTTCGCGAGATTGCAATCAACTCTTTATAAGCGAGACAAAATTTTTGCGATGTATGGTTTTTGCTCTAAATAATCTAAGGAATGCTAGTATACGAAGGAGTAAACTGTCTTGTATTATTTCCCTAAATTAAGTCGTCGTGAATGAAACATACCCTAAAATCTTGAAAATACGACAGATTTAATAATAAGCCGGTTTTGAAAATAAACCACCTATTTCTTGCATTAAAAATTACTCGAAAATAAGCCACTTTTGAAAATAAGCCGGTCATGACAATGCCATTTAGGAAAGATGTTAAACGTTTGACGATTGCCTCGTCTTAAAAATTCGACGATTGAAAACTCCGACGATTTTTTTACTGTGCAAAATAAAACTGAGTTATCTTTCTTTAATTCATTTAACCTTTACCAATATTTCTGCATACGACATACGAAGTCTGTAGCTACTTATGAACTTATGTAAAATTACTAATAAAAGGTAGTTTTTAAAGTTATTTTTTTTTTACCAGTAAGCATGTTGCGCTGGCTTAAAAAATCATTGCGGAACCAGAAAACATGGTGATTTTTTCATGAAATTGTCAGAAACAATAATTATCTCATCCAGACCTGTACAAACTAACGATGTGTTTAAAATTGTTATAATTAAATAAGTAAACGGATAAAAGGAAGATTTTGTTTGTAACACTGCCCGAGGCAAGAAACCTGCTGATCGGCAGGGCTTGGTAGTAATTACATTTCAATGTACCGTAACTGAGTTGTTTAAATATGTGTTTGACTAATTTATCAAGTGATTCAACTGCAAGCGGATATCTAATACATGTATATTATTTTTACTTTTTTAAAACAAGTTTATATTTCACGTAAATTTATATGCTGTATACAATGAAATTATCTTTTCGGAATCGACATTCTCAAAATATAAAGTAGACGATTACACCATAGACCTAAAAAAAAAAAAAACGTACACCGGGGAACGCCAATGAATAAAAAAAAATGACGAGAGAAAACTTTGACGAGCTAAAGTCATGCGTTAATGTTCCCTCGTTGTCAAACTTTCCACTTTTACAGTATTTTTTCTACACGCAATATACGGAACAAAGTATTATTATTATTATTTTATCATATTATATTCATGATGTTTTAATTTTAGATCGAACAAGTAGTTCCCATTCTTATGATTCTATCGATTACATTTTATTCAATGATTGTATGGAAAATAAACCTTGGTTGTGCTCTCTTCTCTTACCAGTTTTTTGCATTGATAATAAGCCGGAATTTGAAAATAAGCCGGTTTTGAAAATAAGCCCCCACTTCCTTACCAAAACTTAAAATAAGCCGCGGCTTATTTTCAAGATTTTAGGGTATGGCGACAATGAACAGTATTCAAAATCAAAGGTCCATAAATCAATACAAAATAGGAACAGAGCAAACGCGGACCTCCGAAACATCAGAGCTGGCTAAGGTGCCATGGATGAGTGAGCATCCCCTGCCGATCGGTCACATCCGCCATGTGCTCCTTGTCATGATCGGGAAATAAAGGAAAAATCCGTTGTCAATTCAGTGTTTAAATAATATACTAACTACCGGTATTAGAATTAAAAACGTAATTCAGCATTGACTCAGTGATAAATTGTGTTTGCTGACAAGGTCATTGTATAGATTATAGAACTTACGAAATGATGACTTTAAACAACAGCTGCAATTCTTGGTTTCATAAAAAGTTTCATAAAAATTGAATTACAGTAAGTTTTATTTGCTGACAAGATCATGGTATCGATCTTTATCGATTGTTAGCATATTTAAAAGAAAAAAGGATTTCTTACTTGTTTTATATAAATTTTAAGCTTGACAAAAAAGGTTTAAGGAGTTTAGTAGATAAGGTAAATCAAACTGTACAGAAACTCATGGGGAAATGTTGAGAAAATGAAAACTCATATTTTTCATCATGTCCGTGACGTCGAAGATTTTGCTGCTCCGTGACTTAATGATATGTCCTGATAAATCACCCAAACTTAATACCAATTTACAACATTTAGATATTAAATTTTGAAGACCATATAAGTAAAGATTCTTCTATATCATGTGTTACGTTTTGTCCGATTATGTCGTCAAATATTTTTTCTGTGCAACAAGTCCGCGTCATTTTTGAACGTCCCTCGTATAATATATTTATATTTAACCATTCGTTGAAAATGCTTAGAGATAGTGAAAAATTTTGATTACATTTAAATACATGTACATGTATTTTATTTTATGTTCCGAAGTTCATTCTACATACATGAGGTTTGTGCGTAGATACATGTTTGCTTAATGTTTTATATTATTTTTTGTTTTTATAAAAAAAAAATCTAACAAACATGCGTACATGTGCAACATTTATTTATAATTGCTTAAATTAACAAGAACTGATAATTTTACAAATTTCGATTAAAAGAAACAGATAGTAGCTGTCCTACCACCAATGTACATCATTTAGTGAGATAAGTAAATTATACTAAAATATTGCTTATACTGTTTTATTTATAATCATTATAAAACTGATTATTTAATAATGTTTCATAATACATTAGTTTAATTTTAGTTCTTGTGTCTGATCATCATCACAGTCTGTTTTGATGAATTACTTCTTTTCCAGTGATACCATCTCGTGTAATGACTACCAGAATCACCAGTCTATCCGTATAGTCCGTCTGGGTTAGAGTGGTGACAGGACTTGTACTTCCAGGCTCCGTGATATTCTGTTGCACTGTTACGACTACTATCCCTGTCATTGTCCTGGTGGTGAATTTACTACCGTTGTGATACTTTAAACTGTCACCTAGAATAGAGTATTAATAACCTTAAATTATCCTGATATCAATTAAAGTAGAACAATTATCAAAACTGTACTCGTTATTTTCCTGTCTATTGAACAACTTCTATATGACTTTAAGGTCATACGCAACGTAGTTTGAACTTTTTTGGATTCTTCTCTGGAGTTGAAGAGTTCCACTAAATAAAGGACATGTTTGCAATATTTTTAATGTGTATTTATTGATTTGTACACCTCTTCTAATAGTAATTATTGCAAATAATTTCATTTATGTGACATGTTCTTGTTTTATTATGTTATTATATAACAGTGTCTGTATTGTACATAGCTTTATACTAAGCAGCGATTCTGTTCCTTTATTGAACTAATTTTACCCCTTTTCCTACATCTAAATATGGGTTTAACCAATCTCTTATCCATCACGTGATCATTATTGATCCGTTTACCAAAAGAGAAAGCATGGTTTATTGAACTGCTGAATTTTTCGAACCCACCATCCACCCCATCTGCCACCAATGCTTGTTATTTCTTTCAGGTTGACATTTTTGTTGTTATGTTTTACCCATCTTTTTTGATAGTGTTTGAATGGGTTTTAAAGAGATTTATAGCACTTATTTGTACCTCACGTTCTAACTGAACAAGTAAACTTTTTGTACATTGTAATAAATGGCAAATCCATGTATTAGGTTACTGAGAATGAGTCCGACATTTATTTTGTGTACTTCGCAATTTTGCTTCGGTCTGCAGGTTTCCATATGATTTTTCAATATAAAGCAGTGTTGCTTTTTATATATGGTTTTTCCTCGGCGGTGAGAGAAACATAGTTGTGTTCAATTTCATGCCTGCGCGATCGTATTGTTATTGGCTGTTTGTTATTTTGTTTTCCCACCTTTTTTGATGACAGGCAGCAGTTTAGAGCATTTTGTATATGTCTTCCAAACTTATGATGTTTATAAGGGGGTCAACTTAAAATGCATGTATATTGTACCTTGTGAAAGATTACAGGATTTGAATTATTATTTCTAGTCTGGTTGACCCCCCTTTTGCCTATGTACATCATGTTACAATGTCATTTTGGTGCTGGGGGTCAGATTGTGTAATATTTTGACTAAGATGTGTAATACTCTATCTTTGAGTTCTCCTTTTTCTGACCCCCATTTTGTTAACTGTGTTTTACTTTTCCGTCATTTACTTTAATAAATGACATATTTCACTTCAGCATGATGTTATTTTTTTTTTGCCTGTTTATCAAAAAACAAGCTCAGTCGTTTGGGAGGAGAACTAAGGAACATAAAAAACAATTTTTGATGAAAAAAAATCTGAAATTCATGTTTTATAATTTTTGTACATTTATATTTGAATAATGCAAAAATTTTCAAAATTCGATGCTCTACGTAATTTCAGTGCAACCGAACGCTGTGTTGTGTGATATCATTTTCCGCCGACGCGCTTTCGCGTCAATATCACAAAAGGAGGAATATCACGTGACGTCCTTTCAGTCAATGAAAATTATGAAAATAATCTCATATAATATTACACTTTAAGTACCAGGTTAACATATTGTTAAATTTGTTTTCATCTGTAAACCTTTACTAAGTATGTCTTTTCTAAATTTGTAAATTTGATGAAATATTACTAATATTTTCCAAGTCGATTTCAATTTCCAGTTTTTAGGAGAAAAATTCTAAGAGTTATCCATTTTCTAAACTTGTGAGATGATATTAAGTCTCCAAAAAAAATGTTTGTATCATCTATCCTTAAAGGACCAGAAAACATTTCCATTTGATCCAAACAATAATTTCTTAAGCATTCCGTGAAAACGAATAAGGGATCAACTCTAATGTACCACCTGTTTCAACGTAGTCGCCATTTTTTCAACAGGCCAGGGGCCCGTTTCACAAAACTATCTTATGACTAAGATCTGTCTTAAGACCGAAAATTATCGTAAGATTGCACCATAGCCGTTTCACGAAACTGTCATATCTTATGATAATCTTAAGATCTATCATAATCTTAAGACGACTAGATACATGTCTTAAGTCTAAAGCGAAACTTGCGATATGTATTGCGACTATGTGTTTTGGATAAAACTAAAGGATATTTAAAGAAAACAGCCAGTCAGAACAATGACACCCCCCCTATAAAAAATGCAGAGAAACATACGATAGAAAAACTAAAATGTACGTACTTTGTGTTTTCCTATTTATGCATTTCAAGACAATTTTTTTTTCTTTGGTTGTACCCCATCCCGTCCGAAATTGCACCCCCAAAAACCCCAAATGCTTCTTGGATCATGTGCATTTTAATGGCCGGATTTGATTAGTCCATGAATTTTACTTTAATTTATTTTGTTACAGTGTGGCGGACAATATATTTGGTTATTGTATTTAGCTTACTGTGGTGATTTAATTTCAACGTAAACATTTTATTCAGTCGTACAAAATTAGATGACAATAAAATAGTTTAATTTCTGAGGTATCATCATTAATCTACAGGAATGTGTATGACAATTCAATATGCTGTAATATTTGATGCTGTATGTAATGCTTTCTTTATGCCTTTTTGAAATAGTATTGAAACCGTAAAATTGAATGGAATTTTTTCTTTCGTTTCTCTTCTTCATCTGTTAGCAGTAGTTGAAGTGTTTCAAAGACACCTGCATCCAATTAATATTATTAACAAACTTTGAACACGATTTGGTGTCTCAATCGGAGTCATTGTTAAAATCGTACTTATTTGCAAAGTTTCAGATACACTAGTAGTTTAAATTAAAAGTAATCACACTTAATTAAAGTTGATGCTATAAAATGTTCTAAACTATATGAGACACACATTATTTCAATATTTCAAAGAAAATTAATGAAAGACTTTGTAAAGACATATTTTTAAAAAATCCCTGTCAAATTGACGAATGGAATTTGTCTTAAAACTTGTCTTAAGATTTCTTATACTTAAGATATTTTGTGAAACGGCAATGACAAATCTTATGATTGTCACAAGTCAGATCTTAAGATGATCGTAAGATCTATCTTAGGACAAATCTTACGATAGTTTTGTGAAACGCGGCCCAGATTTCAAGCCGATGTATATAGAACGTTATAAAATTTATACAAATTAAAGCATATAAACTAAACCTATGAAAAAAGGTAGTTGATAATATATTATGAAGAATTTTTATTTCTTTTCCCGAATTTCTAAGTGGTAAATACTTTTTCGTAAGATATTTTTTATCTATCAATTTTTTATTACATTTTTTCGGTATGATTCCGCTTTGTTACAACTACAATGAATATTTTATTTAAATAGGGTTAATCTGTGTATTTACTCATAGATTTTTTTTGTTTTAACCTATGTAAATGTTTCATTAGTTTTATCACCGGGTTTCTAAAATAATATGTTTGTGTACGGAATTTTGGGACAAACCTTCTATGAAACTGATGTTGTAAAAATTATAGCTTCTTTAATTTCAAGTTCACTGTCATACATCGAGCTATACTCCTACATGTACAAGTAAGACCCTCGGTTAACGTACCTTCGCTTCTTATATACCACGCTAATTCATATTATCTCGCCGTGAACCTTTAGCATGCTGGAGTGAGTGATCAAGTATAGAAATTCATGCTCATCCCTGTCTTTCTTGTAAAAAAAATATGGTATAAAAAAGCACTTGTTAATCACTTTTGACCTTAAATATAATTAGGTATGTACGAAAATTTACAAATAGACCTACCTGCAGTTCCTGAGAACCCAGACACAGTGAGTTTGTATTTAGTGTCCTCGTCCGCGATATAAAACGTGGAGTGCTGAGCGTATGCTTCGTCTCCATTAAAACTATGTAGGTCAACCCGGAGTTCCTGGTCCTTGTTCTTCGTCAACTTAGATTGCGTCATTTCCTTTAGAAATATGAAAAGAAATATCTTAAATTCCAAATCCTTGAATTACGACATTACATTTAGATAGGGACCTTATAATGTAAATACTTATTAATGAAGTATGTTGTAGAGGGATCCCTAGATTCTTGTTTATATTTTGAAACTGTCGCCCGCGTGGCGCAGTGGTTAGAGCGTCTGCTCTAGAGTCGCAAAGTAAGGAGTCAATCCTTACGTCGCGGGTTCGAATCCCACTGTGGGACGTAGAAGACCGGTCCTTCGGATGAGACCGTATAAACCGAGATCCCGTGTCGCAGTAGGTGTTGGCACGAAAAAGATCCCTACCTGCTCAATGGCCATGAGTGCCGAGCATAGGACAAAATTTGCAGCTCTTCACCGGCAAGTGGTGGCGTCTCCATATGAGTGAAAAATTCTTGAGAGGGACGTTAAACAATATACAATCAATCAATCAATATTTTGAAACTACATTTACTTATGCAGTAATATACCTTCATTGCCTGCATACGGAGTGTTTCTATCTCAGTTGATTCGATATGCAACAGCGTGCTCTAAGTATGAACAGTTTCTAAAACGAGGTAAATTATTGACAAGCAATTGATGAAACAAGAATATCAGCAGTCATGTTTAAAGTCATCATTTCGTAAGTTCTATGGTAGATACAATGACACAGTAAGTTTGTATTTAGTGTTCTTGTCACCGACATAAAAAGTGGAGTACTGAGGGTATGCTGTATAACCATTAAATCTTTGTAGCTCAACCCGGAGTTCCTGGTCCTTGTTTTTTTTTCAGCTCATAGATTGCATCATTTCCTTTAGATTTTTTTTTTTTTTAAATATCTTAACATTCCAAATCCCTGAAACTACATTTATATAGGCACCTTATAATGTAAAAACTTATCAATAAAGTAGTTTGTAGAGGAATCCCCAGATTCTTGTTTATATTCTGACACTACATTTAAATAGACAACTTATTATACTAATGTTACATAAACTAAACTTACCGATCCAGTGGTTTTTAGATGGATCCCCAAATCCTTTTGTATATTCTGACCACGTCTTGAAAAAATCTGTAGACCCGTCCTGTCTTCTTTGAGACTTTAAAACTTTAATAGATTAAATGATTTATAATTCGATTTAATTTTTATAAAATGTAAGTAATTTAAGACTTTTATGTTCCCATTCAAAAGATTTTGAAGAACAAACATCAATTCGTAAAGAAAAATATTTAAGATCAATAAGTAATTTTATTTTCTTAGAACACGGAGTAGACTTCTCTCTCACTTTATAACAAGCTTAAGTTGTACTCACCGTCTACCCTCCTCCATCTGTACTCATGTCATAGTAAACAGTCCTTACTACTTAGGCTAACACTCACCGTCCACCCTCCTCCGTCTGTACTCATGTCACAGTAAACAGAACTTACTACTGAGTTTCACACTCAACGTCCACCCTCCTCCATCAGTACTCATGTCGTAGTAAACAGACCTTACTACTGAGGCTTTCACTCACAGTCCACCCTCCTCCATCTGTATTCATGTCACAGTAAACAGACCTTACTACTGAGGCTCACACTCGCCATTCTCCGTCCTCCATCATTACTAATATCACAGTAAACAAACCTTACTATTGAGGCTAACACTCACCGTCCACCCTCCTTCGTCTGTTCTCATGTCACAGTAAACAGGACTTACTACTGAGTCTCAAATTCACTGTCCACCCTCCTCCGTCAGATCTCATGTCAGAGTAAACAGACGTCCAATCTCCTCCATCTGTACTCATGTCACAGAAAACAGACCTCATTACTAAGACTCACACTCAACGTCAACCCTCCTCCATCTGTACTCATGTCACAATAAAGAGACCTTACTACTGAGTCTCATACTCACCGTCCACCCTGCCCGATCAGTACTCATGTCACAGTAAAGAAACCTTACTTCTAAGTTTTAAACTCAGCGTCCACCCACCTTTATCTATTTTCATGTCACAGTAAACAGATATTACTACTGAGGACCACGTTCACCCTCCACTCTCCTCCGTCTGTAATTATGTCACAATAAACAGACCTTACTACTGAGGCTCATACTCACAGTCCACTCTCCTCCATCAGTACTCATGTCACAGTAAACAGGCCTTACTACTGAGTCTCAAACTCACCGTCCACCCTCCTCCGTCAGTACTCATGTCACAGTATACAGATTTGACCATAGAGTTTACTGTTATTATGTATACTCCATCTCTTCCCATTAAAGACGGGTATTTCCGTAAAATTTCCCAGCAACTATGATCATTAATTGAAAGCACTGAAAAAAAATTGATTTATTGGATGTGATTTATTGTTTTATTCATTTATTTATTTTTACAATTTAAAATCCATTAACTAAGCATTATATAATCGATTAGTTGATTTTATGTTGTTTTATATCCCATATGAGAATTTTTCACTTATATACAGACGTCACCACATACATCGGTAATTTGCTTCTAATTTATATGGTTCATATCAGCCCTAGTGATCCTTTTTGTTTTAGGGGTTCACATGAGAGTTGAAATTCCCAAAAAGTTATCTACCATGTTTTGTAATAAAACATAAAATACTTTTATAGGTAAATACCCTATAGCAAACAGTTATCAACATTGCAATTTTAGTTGTTTAGCTATTTAGCTAGTTTAGTTGTTGTTTAATTATTTAGTTGTTTACCTGAACTTATCGATGTCGAAATATAAACAGAAAGAACCTTGAAAGTAAAATACAGTGCCTGATATAAAAAAAACTCCACAAAAATACAAATATATGAACATGGAACCATGGAAATTCTAAAGCTGGATTTAGTGCCTAGGATGAGTAAGCATCATCTCCTCTTGACCAAAAAAAATCCGCAAGGAGTCCGAAATATTGGTCAGGAATTAGTTATGTTACCATCGACATTAATGAGTTATGGGGAATATATGCTTAAATACTTATTTTCCTGGGGTCAACCTTCGTGCTTTGTGGGCAAAAATATTGATTAATTGTGATTTTAAATTACGAGTTTGGTATATTTTGTACAACATATACGTGATTCAGTCTTTCGTAATTTTGACATATCTTAGGGAGGATATGAATCCCTAAAAAAACAAAAACAACAAAATTAAACAATCATTTGAAAATTTTTGATTTCACAGTATTTGATCATCTAATAGGAATTTAAATACGTGAAAAATGTTAAGATATCCGAATTTTTATTTTAATCTGTATCGATTATAAAAAGATTTTGAATAATTATACAATGTATCATATCTTATACCGGTATTTCCATAAAAGATGATAAATCTTAATTTTTTAAAAATAATTTCTCTCCGAAAACCAGCTACAAACTTTATCTTATGAACTAATTCTAAACCTAAATAGAATTTACAGTTATACTTTACCTTTTGATAAAGTCCAGTTCGATTCATTCAGATCCTCACGAACATTGTTCAACGTTTCATTTACAGACACTGCGAAACTCTCGAACTTGTCCTCCATCTTGTTAATTTGTCTTACAAGAAGTTCTACGCCGCTGATCAGTAATGTCGCATTCATTTCAGTCACTTGGTCTTTAAGAACCTCAATTCCTTGGTAAAGTCTTCCATCATTGTTTTCCAGAACCAAACTTTTATTTCGAATGTCTTGATCAAGTTCTTTATTTTTTTGGAGATTCTTGTTTGCTTCCATTATATGCGATTTATTCAAAGTGTCTATTAATTCCAATGTGCTCTGGTCCGACGACTTCAATGTCTCTATATCTTTTCGAACACCTCTTTCCATTTGTTTTATAGTCTTATTTAACAAATCAAGCTATTTTTCAAATGCTGAATTTTTCAAGGCTAGTTTAAGATTTTCATAGTGGAGAGCTGAAGTCTTACTTTGCATTTTCTGATCAAGATTTTGAATTTCGTCCTTTGTCAAGTTCCTATTGTAATTCACTGTCCCATACACCACCTTTAATTCCTCTTTAAGTTTGTTGCTTTCTTCCTCCATATGTTGACTTTTGTCTCCAAACCCTTCAGGTCCTTTGTCACCACACTGAGCTTTGCCTTGATATCCTGTCTATTGTTTTTGCTGTCTATCGCATCCATCACTAAATTTTGTATTTTTTTGTACCATGGAGAAGCGGACCAGACTTTCCTGGTTCAAAATGTCACGTAGGACGCTGGACGCTCTACCTGACACAGTACTGGGTAACAAATAAGATTTGTCAGATGCTTTTTCAGGTAATGGTAACTAACAAAAGGTTTTGTACACAGAGATCGATAGCAATAAGCAAAATACTTTTAAAGATCCCATTTTAGCGGAAATTTCTGATGAGTAAGAAACCGTTTATATAGTGCAAGACTAGGTGTTGATTATCTAAGCAATACATGTAGCACTCAGAAAAATAAGTGGTTATCACTGAATAGTTGAGAACTTTTATATTAATTTGTTATAAACAAATTGAAATAATACATTATCAAAGGTATATCACACCCACATGAGTGTTTCCTTGTGTTTATTGTTTTGGCAGAGACATTTTAAAATACTTTTTAGATATACTTTCAATCTTTTTGAAAACTTTGCTATTTATATTCCATATCTAATCACTAATTCCTATGTTTCTCCTGAGTCGTTAATCCAAAAGCTGTCGTATGTATCATGAAATGTTAAGTGGTAATTGAAGTATCTCTTGGAAGATGTAACATCGGTAATTGAAAAAAGTTGTAGGAAATAAAGTTGCCTTATTTTATATATCGTGAATTCTCTCTCTCTCTCTCTCTCTCTCAGTAAAACCTATGTAGGTGCAAATAACACTAGAGCAACATAAATATGTACGCGATTTCTAAGTAAGTTTCGTTTCAATATAAACCAGTTTGTCTTTCCAATTAAGTTAAGATAGTGGCAAAGGACTAAAGTACTGAAACAAGCTTGTAGCGACAAATTCAAAAGTGGAAGAAGGGCAACCCCCCCCCCCCCCCAAAAAAAAAATGACAGCCAAAGAACCTAAATTACAAAAAGAGTGCATTTATAGGTCAAGTCAAAAACCTAATTAATTCTTATGAAATTTGCCAGGGTACATGTAAAGTGCGAAACGAAATAGAAACGAAACGAATCGAAACGAACTGAAACGAAACGAAATCTACCGAAACGAAACGAAACCTACCGAAACGAAACGAAATCAGAACGAAATAAAACAAACTTTCAGAATGTTTTTCAAATCAAGGTATATATAGTTACATGTACATATAGTGATATATATTGTGTAGTTAAAGCACTTGTTAACACAGGCAATTGTTTCACTTCAAGCTCATATATACATAGGCGTCGGAAGGAAATTGAAAGTGGGGAGATTAACCAACAAAAAGGGTAAATCCCAATTTTCAATACATAGAAAATTTATCTCTTTGCATAAAAAAGGTGGGGGGGGGGGACTTACCACTCCCATTTCCGACGTCTATGTCATATTTTTAATAATATATCACTGACTTACTGACTTAACCTAATTATGTTCCCCAAACGAAGTTGGGGAACATATTGTTTTTACTCTGTTTCTTATTATTATTATTTTTCTTCTTCTTCTTCTTCCTGGGTACTTTTTTGTCCGGGAATGATCTCGCAAACTATACATCCGACCAAGGTGAAATGTTTTTAGGGTCAGTAGACATGTTATGTAGATTTGCGGAATGAAGGTCATTTTGCGCGCACGTGCTTGCAAGAGCGTGCACGTGCAACATGTGAAATGGCCGATTTAATTGATATAGGGGTAACTTTTTAAATTTTTGATGAAATGCTTTGAAACTTATAATATAAGGATATATTAGTAGCATAGACAATATGACATGGTCAAAATAGCAAGATCTCACGTGCATGCACGTGCATTTTGCTCTGATTGGCTGAAACTAAAGTCTCAATATCTTTCTTGTTTTTTGATGAAATCCTTAGAAATTTTGAAAATAGCCATGCATTAGGATATCCTACAACATGATATATAGCAATTATCATGAAAACACGTGCATGCACGTGCGCTGCAATCTGATTGGCTTAAACTTTAAATAACTATAACTCCCTTAATTTTCAACCAAACAGGATGAGATTTGGAACATAGATAGATATATTTGACTACAACAAAAAATATGGTCACCATGCACATACATACACGTGCATGTACTTGCGCTGCAATCTGATTGGTTGAAACTTTAAACAACTATAACTCCCTTGGTTTTCAACCAAACGGGATGGGATTTAGAACAAAGATAGATGTAACGGACATCTACAAGAAGGTATGGTCATTATGCTCATGCATGCACGTGCGAGCACGTACGCGCACGTGAAATGAGCAAAATAAAAAACACTTGAATGAGCTAACTTTTTAAAACTTTTGGATTAAATACTTCAATGTTTAGTATATTAAAATATATAGATTGTGTAGACAAGATGATATGGTCATTACGCACATGCATTCACATGCGCACGCGTGCAATGCTAAAATTTGAATGAACTTTCTACACTTCTTAATAAACGTTGTTAAAGTTTCAAAGGCATCGAGTTTGTCTTATTTTATGAAGCTCCCAGGGAATATGGCACCAAAAGGGAGTTGGGGATCGTTTGGGGAACATCTGTAACGGTCCCCGTTACAATTAGCACTAGTTAAAATTGGCATCGTTCGCTTGGAGAGAATTCTTCTTGTCAGTTAAATCGTTTTAGACGTCTTTGGTCAAGCCTATTTATTGCAAACCACTCATTTCTTCCTCTAAAATTACCTCGATAAAAATAGGACCGTATGTACGTAAAAAGGATACTATTACACATACGTACATGTATGACATAGGCGTCGGAAGAAAATTGAAACTGGGGGATAATTGAACGTGTGTGTGTGAGTGGGGGGGGGTGCTAAACCTAAGAAAAGGTAAACCCCAATTTTCGATACATAAAAATTGTCTATCTTTGCAAAGAAAGGGGGGGCTAAGCTCCCCCCCTCCCCCCCCCCCCCCCCCCCCGGTTCCGACGCCTATGCAAGATTGCGGTTGGAGTTACGTGTATTATATTGAAAGATAAAACCAGAGACCTCGGAAAGTAATACTAATAAGTTTCTGGTTTATCCTATCTTTAAAGACATTCGCAATACAACAGAACAGTAACTTTATATCGACCTGTACATAGTAAATGGGCCTTATTGAAATTATACATGCATAGTAGGCTCGTGCATAATTAGTTTTTTAATCTTTTAAGCCGTATAACAAACAAAAAGTCTATGTTTTTATAAATTACTAAAATATTTTCCAGTCGGGTTCCGATTTATTTAGATCAGCATGACCATCTTTTTCTTAAATCTAGCGATTTCTTTCCAATTGCCATTAGGAATATAATCAAACAATATTTGTCATATAGATGCAGACTGTTTCTTGAAGATATTAACAAGTCACGATTTCATACTCATAGATATTTTTAATAAGCAAAATTTCTTGGTATCTGGTTCTCATATAAAGATTGATGTATTTTGCCGCATTATCACATCTGTGTGCTGTAACAATATTGTGGCTGGGAGACCACTGTTCTGTAATTATTTATTGAACTTCAAGGTTTTAAGATAAACAAACAGTGCTGCTATGTTGCCTTGGTCTGCAAGTAAGGTTTTAACATAAAACACTTTTAAACTCTTTATTGATCACTTTCTTTTCAAATGTAATATATAGTGTTTATCTGTTCAAAAAAACTTAAAAAGGATACTTCTAGTCAAAATTCGTCTGAGAAAGGTACGATAGATTGTGAATTAATATTAAAAAGAAGTACCTGTATATGTTTTTTTTTTAAATGGAAGACCCATCTGCACATCTTTCGCCAGATAGTTACTACTTTGAAATAGTTGAAAATCATCTTATGAGCAAAATATTTTAATTACTGGAACAGTTTTCAAATTCACAGTTTCTGTTCTATAATTTTTTCAGTTAAAGTGAAAATTACGGTAAAAGGTACATTAATTTAGTGAATTTAGTTGTTCGGATAATTACCGAATATTTCTCCTGATTGAAAATATATTAAATGTATATATATTTTTTGTGGATTTCATTAAAGCATTATCCATTAAAACAAAAAAAAGTATCAGGGACCCAGCATTATTTTTAAAATGTATATGTGAGAAGGGATGGGAATGAAGTAATCAAGTTACCAAAACATTCATCAACTTTGACACTACAAAAAGAGAAATACTGAAAGTGCCGGACACTATGACTGAAAAAAAAAACAGGAGGATTGCAACCCATGAGTGCTGATTTAGTCCGGTCCAGCCTACGCTCGTAAACCTTTTTGAGATATCGGCCCCAGGAGTCTTAATTTTGTGTCTGTCATCATCATGACATTGTGTAGCACTTTTTCATTTCTTCTTACTGTAAAATTAAACAATGTCGGGTATTTCCAACCAGTCAACAGATTGTTTTCACTCATAATGTTTAATGTGTGACAGTCCATCAGGTTCCGTGGCATCTTATATAACAGTCAACATCATTTTATATAACAGTCAACATCATTTTATATAACAGTCAACATCACTTCATTACCCTGCCCTCCTCCTGAGCCAAATACTCTTCCATTGTTATAGGACAAACTACTACCTAAAATCAAGTAT
This sequence comes from Saccostrea cuccullata, assembly GCF_032062105.1. NCBI lineage: Eukaryota > Metazoa > Mollusca > Bivalvia > Ostreida > Ostreidae > Saccostrea > Saccostrea cuccullata. The sequence goes on from NW_026920962.1 coordinate 171,474, forward strand.
TGATAACAAAAAGATATAATCAGCAATCATCAACAATGTAAGAAAGATATGGAGATAACGAGCAGTATTCAATCTCAAAGTCCATAAAACAATATAAATAAGAGCAGAGCAAACACGGACCTCCGAAACATCAGAGGTGGGATCAGGTGCCATGGAGGACTGAGCATCCCCGGCTGACCGGTAACACCCACCGTGTGATCCTTGTCATAATCGGGAAATAAGGGGAAAATCCGCCGTCAATTCAGTGTATAAATAAAAGACTAACAATAAGTATGAAAAACGTCAGTCAGCATTTGTCTCAATGATAAATAGTATTTGATGACAGGGTTAGTGTAGCGACCATAAAATCTAAGAAATGTTGACGTTAAACGAGACTGTTGGTATTCTTCTTTCATCAACTTGCTTGTTAAAAATCATAACCTCGTTTAAAAATTTTTTCATACGTAGAGCATGCTCTTGCGTATCGAATCAACTGAGATATATAGACTCCGTATGCAGGTGATGAAGGTACATGTATATTGCTGCATAAGTAAGGGAAGTTGACGACAGAAAAGTTAAAATCAAGTTTATCATATAGTTTGGTTGTTAGATTACCATTAACGTCTTTTTCAAGTAAAATATCCAAGTATGAAACAGATGTGTCCGACTCTGTGCTATCTTTTATCTCAGGCTCACCAGGATATATCGCATCGACGTAAAAATGGAATTGACCTTTTTAAATTGACAATACGTCGTCGAAATTTCTAAATGTCGAGTTGAAGGCCACAGCAAGTTTTTTTTCTTTTTTTCACGCATAAGATTTTGCACAAATTCTCCTTCATTTGAATATAAAATAGGTCCGTTAATGACGGAGTGCAATTGGTAACCATTGGAATTCCAATAGAATACCTGGTCTCCAAAAACCACATAGATATTGTGAATCAAAAACTCAAGCATCTCTTTGATGTCAACTTCAGAGTACTTGTGTGTGCAATGAGAATGTTGTGTTTTAACAAAATGATTTTGCAAATGACCAATGACCAGGTAACTAAATTTACGAGTTACATTTTTATTAAAAAAAACAGCTGTCAATGACATCAAAAAGCTTGGACTTTAATTTATCATATGGAATGGTTGTATATAAAGTTGAAAAGTCATAAGTTTTGTTGCTTTTAGTAAAGAACTACGAACTCTAACTCTTGATTCCCACCTACATATTCAATTTTAATGGCAATTTAGCCATTAAATCTTTGTTTAATACAAAGATCAGGTCTATGGTAATTGATTAATCATTTTATTTCCAGCGCTAGATAGTAAATTATCATTAATTCCAGCTCTTGAAAAAAGGGGGGTAGGCGATATTTTCTGGTGAAATCGAACTTTCAAGCATCACCATATTTTGAAATAGTTTTAAATATCATAAAATGTATCTCATATCTTTTATGATTTACGTTAATAAATAAAACATATATAAATAAATAAAATACAATTATTTAGTTGTAAATACTTTAAAATTTGTAAAAATCTGCATTTTTTTCGTTTTTTGTCTATAAACATATGTCCCCCCCCCCCCCCCCCCCCGTGAAACACAAAAAGCTTTGGCATAAATTTGTTAAATGACAGTCCATATTACCCGTGAAAAGGAATTTTTGTTTCAAGGGGGGGGGGGAGGGGGGGGGGCTAAGATGTTTTAAAAATATTTTCCGTTTTCCGTTGATTTCTATAGTGAAAAACACAAGTTTAACCAAAATTATAGAGTTATATCTCTTTGGTATCCCAAATAAGAAACGTTTTATGAAAATTCATTTAAATATCTATAAAAATTTCGAAAATCATTCGAATATGTTAACTTTTGACAATTGACTTAGAGGTACGCGGGAGAACAATACTAGCGTTCGTGGTTCTTCTTGTGATTTCTAATTGTCCAAAAGTTCTTTGGAATTTATGAGTATCCACATCTGATTCACACCACTTCCTGAAAATATTGTTGTACATATACTTTTGAAATTTTTTATTCACTACTGTCGATATCTTAGTGAGGAATAACGAAAGAGGTTTGGTTAAACATTTTTTTGGAACCCACAATGTATCTTTGTAAGGATTTTTATGAAGTTTCGGAGTCCAATATATATAGGGTAATTCACATTCATTTTGGCTCCTTGGAATATTAAAAATATTTCAAACATACATATAATTTTGAAAGATTTCTTCCTTAGAAAGGGAAGTATGAGTAAAAGTAGGTTAACCACTTGTAGAATTAAATCTTAATTAAAGTTTTCTAAAATACATTCTATATAATGAGCCTTACAAACGAAGACAATGTTATTAACTGCTTTGTCGGCAAGGACAGGTACGTACTGATTATGTAATCTATCTAATTCTTTTTTCACTTCAGGGTTATTGAATACAGAAGGCTAGATGTTTTTTATTGCCCCTCAATCTTTTAATACATGATTTGAACATGGATCTGATACATTTAATCCATTCTGACAATGTGTCAACGTTTTCTTGTTCATATCTGGCCCATCGTCTGACGTAATCTTCAGCAGAATCCATAATATTTATGAAATTCTGACGCCATTTGAAGGATCGGGAATACCATATTTAGGACCTTTTAAAAAAAGTGATCTAAGGTCGTCATTATTAACTATATTTACGTCACCTGTAATAACGTGTCCAGTATGACTATATAGTTTTAGGGCGAATAAGAACATAGAGTAAATAAAACTTTAATATCAATTCTTTTTTTATTCGTTGTTTTCAGTGATTCTTTAAACAAACCAGTGTAAATAAAACGACCCTGCAACCTCACGTTCAAATCTTAGATGTGACAGGGACTCCGCCATGTATCATTGGACTCAAAAAACTTGTCCTTTGACATTCATTTTAAATTTAATGTTAAGTTGTCATACAAGTTTTACATACTTTCTGTATGTGTATAATTTATATATATGTACATTTACATTTTATCATTTCGTAGAAATGTGTAGAGATACTGAAAATTTTGATTACCTTGTAGTATATGCATTTAAGAGGCTATCCACCGAAAAACCAGGCAATAGGTGGCACATCGCATGTCATGGATTTTTATTATTTTTTGCATGTAGACTTATTAAAGCAAGTGTTAATACATGGCAACATCAAAAATTTTTTTAGTGGTCCTCTAGTCCTATGTTTGGTAAATGTCTAATTTTAAGTGCAAAAAAGGTCAACATGAGGGTAAAAAAAGTACTACGTTTTTATTTTGAGTTATATGTAACAAATACTTAAAGATATGTATGCCGTGTTAAACAGTATTTTTGCACAGCTGAAACCAAACAAAAATTTCTGAAGTATGATAAGCTATCAAAAATGAAGCATTCTTGCTAATTCGACGAAATATTATTCGGTATTAACAAAGTACTGGCCGGGAAAAGAACACGATATTCTCATGCATATTTATAAAGGTCTGACGTTTATCCCGGATCTGCGCATGTGCGCGGGAAAAGCATCGCGAGAATCATCAGGTCGAGGAAAATATTTTTTGTGACGTCTGTTCAGTGAGGAACACAAATAGACCAATCAGCTCAATGAGTTGTATTTAATGCATTTATGAAATACATGAAATACTACATGTGTTTTTCGAAAAGGCTAGTTTTTTTAAATCGCTCTCGGAAAGACTTGATGCATTATGTACATTATTATCTACAAATCCCATGCTCATATTTGCATACAAATGATTAACAATGAAGAAAATTAAAGTTTTCCCCGCTCCATTGTACAGGTACGTTTGTTTAGAGTTTCCCCGTGCTATACTGCTAGTCGACATTTTCGGTTGGGTGAACATTTACAAAATAGCGACAACGGATCTTCAGTATGGAGCGCATTATGCGCAAAAAATTTGTCAAGTACAATGTATATATAAAGTAATTATGTTCCCCAAACGAAGTTGGGGAACATATTGTTTTTACTCTGTTTCTTATTATTATTATTATTATTATTATTATTCCTGGGAAAATTTTGTCCTTGAGTGATCTTGTAAACTACACATCCGACTAAGGTAAAATGTTTTTAGGGTCAATAGATATGTTATGTAGATTTGCCGAACAAAGGTCATTTTGCGCGCACGTGCTTGCAAGAGCACGCACGTGCAACATGTAAAATGACCGATTTAATTGATATAGGCGTAATTTTTTAAATTTTTGATGAAATGCTTTGAAACTCATAATGTAAGGATATATTAGTAATATAGACAATATGACATGGTCAAAATAGCAAGATCTCACGCGCATGCACGTGCACTTTGCTCTGATTGGCTGAAACTAAAGTCTCAATATCTTTCTTGTTTTTTGAGGAGATCCTTTGAAATTTTGAACATAGCCATGCATTAGGATATCCTACAACATGATATATAGAAATTGTCATGAAAACACGTGCATGCACGTGCGCTGCAATCTGATTGGCTGAAACTTTAAATAGCTATAACTCCCTTGATTTTCAACCAAACAGGATGGGATTTGGAACATAGATATATAAAATGGACTTTTAAAAAAAGGTATGGTCACCATGCACATGCATACACGTTCGTGTACGTGAGCTGCAATCTGATTGGCTGAAACTTTAAAAAGCTATAACTCCCTTGGTTTTCAACCAAACAGGATGGGATTTGGAACACAGATATATTAAATGGACTTCTACAATTAGGTATGGTCACCATGCACATGCATACATGTGCGTGTACGTGAGCTGCAATCTGATTGGCTGAAACTTTAAACAGTTATAACTTCCTTGGTTTTTAACCAAACAGGATGGGATTTGGAACATAGATACATATAATGGACATCTACAAGAAGGTATGGTCTCCATGCACATGCATACATGTGCGTGTACGTACGCTGCAATCTGATTGGCTGAAACTTTAAACAGTTTTAACTCCCTTGGTTTTCAACCAAACGGGATGGGATTTAGAACATAGATAGATTTAATGAACTTCTACAAGAAGGTATGGTCACCATGCTCATGTATGCACGTTCGTGCACGTGAAATGGGTAAAATAAAAAATACACTTGAATGAGCGAATTTTTTAATACTTTTGGATTAAATACTTTAATATTTAGTATATTAAAATATATAGATTGTGTAGACAAGATGATATGGTCATTACGTATATGCCTTCACATGCGCACACATGCAATGCTAAAATTTGAATGAGCATGGTACATTTCTGGGTAAACATTGTTAAAATTTCAAATGCATAGAGTTTGTGTTAATAAATGAAGCTTACAGGGAATATGGCACCAAAAGAGAGTTGGGGAGCGTTTGGGGAACATCTGTAACGGTCCCCGTTACAATTAGCACTAGTTTAGACTGCTATTTTTACACCCTGAATGGGATATCGTCAATTATCCCTTAGGGTTTTTTTTTAATTTGAACTACATAGCATATGTAGATGAAACTTACATACCATGCGTCTTGCCTTCTTAGAAATATAGTTGGGCTAATAAAATAAAATTGGTCTAGGAATTCCAGGCCCCTAAAAACTAATCCAGTTTGAAAGCACAACCAAGCATTTCGATGAACACCATTAAGAAAAATTAATTCAGGTAGGTAGCAGCGTTTTTTTTAAAGTGAGTGGGGGGATAGAACAGTTAGAATAAAAATCGACTAGCTCGAAGAAACCTGACAAGTAAAATAGGTTCCAATATCTTTCACTACTAAATTTTATTCATTCACTACAACATTACATAATTTAACTTTCCTGCCAAACTCCAAATTTCACTTTCGAATTAGCCCGAGCCAATGCTGATAACCTACTTGCAAGAATTTTTATATTATTTTTAAGGGGTCAGAAATACTGTGGTTCATATGTAAAGAATATATTTATATTATTTAGTAGTATTCTGGTTTTGGCATTCGGTATTTTGTGCAGATTTATACATGATATTCTGTGGAATACTTTTTTTTTGTTTTGAACCGTCAAGAAATGCAGAATCGAATGTATCTAATAAACATTTTGATTCATCAAATTATATCATTTGTTTGTATTAGTTATTTCATTTTGGCACAACATGGTTTCCGCACGTCTTTATCCGTAGTCGCTGACAGCTGTAGAAGTTCACCCAACCGAAAATGTCCATTGAGAAGACAACTGCATGTGATTATTCCTCCGTACAAAAAGCAACCAACTCTGAGGTGCGCTCACGTATTGACAATCCCCAACTCACGTGTTTGTAGTAAAAACGTAGTAGACCATCATGCTTTTCGGTTCATTCACGAGATAGGACCATTGTTTGCTGTGAACATGCGAGACCACGTGATCCTGAATATTTCAATAAGAGGCGGTTTTTTATCCGACACGGAGAGAAAATAATTTTTACCAAATAATATTTCATAACTTTTAAAAGTGATGGAGTAGAATTGTCTTATTGCAGAAAGTATATAACTTATATAACTTGATGAGACTCCACATATATTTATTTCTTTTAAAATAAAACACTAATACGGCATATATATCTTTAAAAGCTGGGTGTGTCAATCAATATTATTTATAGCATAGACTCTTATCTTTTATTTCTTAATGTTTAAGACTCCAAATTTTATTTCTTTAGAAAAAAATTATGTGGTCCAAACTTGAGTTTAGCAAGTGACTTTTTGAATTCAGTATCCGATTTTTGATACGTTATAAAAGCCAATACATTACTATGACAGAATTTTTTCCTCATGTTAATATGAAAACAAAGTACAAACTTTTGAGTCACTTCATAAAATTGGTGGGAAATAAGAGGATTCAAATTCACCTATTATCTATGATTTTTCCCAAATTAAACCGATCCCGATCGGAATTAAATGAAGAAGAAAATACTTTAACTGTATTGTTAAATTTGACTCTTTTGCTGTTATATAGTTCAAAATTTACTTTATTTATTTTTACCCATGTCTTATGGGTGGCAGTTGCATTTACTTTGACAACTTTATAAATTTTGAATTAGTTTCGATCGGGATCGGTTTTCTTTCAATTGGGTATGGTGTTTAGGAATATTTCCTAAACTTTGTTCTTCATTTTAATTTACCAGCGAAATAATATGCCTATCTGTTTCTTTTTAGTCTGTAAAATATTTTAAATGATTTTAATTGTCCATACATTCAAATGTATATTATTATTTTAATTCCTCAAGTCTTTAGTCTTTTACGTATATGATTACAGTGATGATTACAGTGTACATGTAAAACATATTTGATTTCTTGTTACTTGGTATTTAAATAAGTGTTTGTACATGCATTATGTAGCAACTCAGAGAGAACAGCTTAGCTTCATTAAATATATTATTTCCAAGTAATATTTTTTTCTTTAATTAATATTTTCTCAGGAATTGATAAGAAGTTAAATTCTATTAGTGGCGCACGTACCTACAGTGTAAATACAGAAATATTTTTATGTGTATAGTCTCGGGTTTATCCAAGTTTTTTCAACCTGTCATCTGTTAATCTTTTTCACCTATATATTCCTCTTTTACAATTTTTTTTATGTAAACAAAAGAAGTTCTCTCATATATACATGTATATCATTATTTAAGAGCCCATAAATCGCAAGCAAAATGCAAGAAGGGGGGGGGGCGGAATCATGGCATCATTTTTCAGGTTTCATGAATATAAAAACATTTTAGAATTGGCCAACATAGCCACATATTTTAACTCCATAAGTAGTATAAGGGGCCTAGATAGGACCGCATTCTGATTGGCTGAGAGAGAGAAATCACGTGATCAGTTTTGATTGGTTGAGCCCTAACCCTAACCCTAACCCCCCTAGCCCTAACTAGCCCTAACTAACCCTAACCCCCTAACCCTAACCCTAACCCCCTAGCCCTAACTAACCCTAACCCTAACCCCCTAGCCCTAACTAACCCTAACCCTAACCCCCTAGCCCTAACTAACCCTAACCCTAACCCCCTAGCCCTAACTAACCCTAACTAACCTTAACCCTAGCTCCTAACCCTAACCCTAATCCCCTTAACCCTAGCCCCCCTTACCCTAACCCCCTAGCCCTAACTAACCCTAACCCTTATCCCTATCCCTAACCCCTAACCCTAACCCTGGGCTAGGTGGGTAAGTATATAACCCCTAAATATGGTGTTTACACTATGTTTACATTGGTACGTTGGTACTACGTTTTGTTTACGCTAAACTATACAGGTAAATGCGCCGTGTGCAAAAAAACATTTCAAGAATGTCATTATGACGTCACCCATTCATTCACAGTCTAAAGCTCAGCCTAACCTAACCAGTTTCAAACTGGATTTTTTTACTGAAAGACAAATAACAAAACCTGGATTTTTTACTGAAAACAATAACAAATAACACACACAAGACAGATTATAACAAGAATCAATACGTTTTACCTGCGTTTTTATACCTGTTTGCATCACCTATAAAGAACCGTGTGCAAAAAATTAGGGTCGTGTGCAAAAGAAATATACCTTTTACCTGTGTTTCCTTATATTCCTCTTGCATCATCT